>NW_025765380.1:0-184669 GCF_003918875.1 Haliotis rubra | reverse complement strand
TTATATGTTTGCTCATGTGCAGTTTTCTTTTTTGCTTTTGCTTTTGCTGTCTAATTTGTTATACATTATATAATCATGTTAATCTCATTTTGGTATCTCAATATCATGGAATATATTATGCAATTCTATTAATCTATCAAAGTACCGAAATCGTATCTATCTGTATGTTTACTGTATGCTTCATGCAAGCACTGGTACGCTGATATTATCCTTCAAAACATCATATGTACAATAATCACTTATCATTATGGCATTACAAAAGGCCATATTTCCAGACAGCATAACATCACCTTTGGTTGGAGTTCCAAAATACATGTGACACCGAAAGCCTGTCCAAGTTAACCCAAAGGAAATAACCCTTGTGTTTTTAAAGTGATAGGCAGAATGAAGTGTAGGTTGCCATGCATTTTATAGTCTGTCCTCACAGTCCTGAACCACATTATTTTCCTCTTACTGTTTGAGTACAACCACTCACAAACTCTGAACCACATTATTTCCCCTACTGCTAAGCTCTCTGTGCAATGCTTAAAGCCTTAAATGAAGCAAGTCATAAGATCTCCCTCAGGTCCAGGGTCTGTTAACATCTGCAAGAACCCTAACTCACTTTGGGGTCGGGTTAATAAGTAAGTAAACATATCTATAGCTAACTGCAGCCATGGCTAGCCGGACTGAATCTCGTGTCTCCTGGGGCTCACCCCAAATGGGCTTGTTTGTTACTATCAAAATTATATATATTCAGACACCAAGCGTTAGTTTTATGTATTTTCAGATATGATGGAAACACACATATTGAATCAGATAAAATTCTAAAGGAGCCTTTCTTAAAGCACTTAACGGCCATACATAGCTAGGGACTTTGCTTAGATGATAGACTTCATATAAGGCATCACAGATATTTCACAAACATGGTACAGGACCCTTAGCCTCATTAGCTTATTGCCTCACCACTCTGCGAATTAAGCGTTGGCAGATGTAAATGTTACTGGAGATGTTGGTCCCGCCAGCTGTGGGTGTTCGGTATTGCTCTCCATAACCCGAACCCTGCAGTGAGTTTTCCTAGAGACGGAAGGGGAGAAAATATCGTTCTGTGACTATGGAAACCACCAAAATGTGGACAACACACCATTGTTTGGGTCTTTTAATTGTAAATATGATTCAACTAGCTTAACCTAGATTTCGATATCCTCCGAATGTACATTTGGTGGAAAATATACATTTATCCCGAGACAAGGACGAATGTTTATATATAATTAAAAAATGTAACAAAGTACCTAGTATCCATTTTGTCTTTTGTCTTCTACCCGTCAGAACTAGATTAACAACTAGTCTCTGATATGAACATATTTTAAGGTGAAGTGTTTGATAGTAAAAAAATAATATTATATAAGGAAAAGGAGCCCTAGAGACTTTCTCCCGAACTGTGAAATCTCGACTTGCACACATTTTGTAGACTTGCGTGGGCTTGGATATATTTGCTACAAGGTCTGTATGACAGCATTGACGATCCCAACAATGGACGGAGATCTTACCACCATGGAAATTCAAGGGTGTGATTTCCTCATATACAAATATGTTTGGACATATTTTATACATGCCAGTTGCATTGATACAGTACCATGCATCGAGTATTTGGTGTTTTTCTAAAATAATTGATAAACAAATGATAAATAAACAAGCTGCATTTCAGTGATGATTCACATATAATCCTTGGCGTAACAAAACATCCTCATACATGTCGATGGAGGAAAACAATCATCACTGAAAGCTATGATGAAGAATAACCTGTTGCTGTAATTTACTGTAAATTATTTTAGCAAAGATCAATGGCGAATGCTCGAGCTGTTTTATAATGGTAGCTACGCCCTGTTTGCATGTGTTGTTGACGCGGCGTGGGACTGCTTTGTAACATCACTATTTGATTATGATTCCTGACTTACGTACCCACGATGGTCGGAATCATTACCACTGATTAGCAGATACTCATCATGAAAACAGGTTTTATGTAGGTGACTTGAAACTCTCCTTTTACCAAAAGGCCCACCATCAAGTTTGATCACAATACATTTCGGTTTTACAGCTTCCTGCTTTTTCTTAACATGCTCACGTCAAAGGAAACTGATTTAGGAGATTCTAATCACGGATTAAAGAATAGCACCAATAAATGAGTATGCCAAATTATCGTTACCATGACAACCCATAGTGATGTTTCACCTTATGTAAAGAGAGTAAATGCAGATGATACTGTCGTATGTAAATTTTGATAAAGTTGCTTCATCGCTATCAATAAGCTTACTGGGTATCTATGTATTAACACGGAAAAAAAATGGACAAAAGGTTTGCCAATATTTTTATGCCGATATGTGTTGTTGAAAATTAGAGTTATTACAGACTAAATAACCACGTTCCTCAATCCTGCAAGCCTGTCAAAGGTCCATTGATAACGAGCATCGGGGACTCAATCCGGGACCAGTATCTCTAAAACTTATAGAACCACAGTGCATTTACGTTGATGCAGTCTTTATGGCTGTTTACTGCATTTCCACGTTGGATTACGTCACGTGCATACTTTATATACCTTCGTGGCATACTCGCGATTCAGCCATCGATGCTTCAGTCCAACTAAAATGAGCATAATCTCCCGTTCCTGGCAATAACAACGTCACATCAGCCAAGTTTTGCATAGCCAGGCGATTATTTGCAATAAGCTAGAGAGATAGATGTATATTACGGATGACAGTCTCACGGAAATCAGGGGGTGACTGTCCTAGTAAGACCACTCAGGTAGTAACAAACTTTACTTTCTTCTACTTTGACATACCCTTACCTATGTTAACTTTAATCCTAGTGACAAATGCCTTAACTATAACCCACCACCTTCGGCGAGTACCTTCAAGGTCTACCTGTGAAATCGTTTAATATATCCTCCTGAATTACTGTGTGTATTACTGTTTAGGATTGTTTATTTACGGTAGTGATTGGCTCACCGTTTGTTGTGTGGCTATTGTAAGATTGTATAGAGTGTTTAAGGTATCCTAACTATTGCGTGTAAACACGATGTTGTTTAGTGACTGTTGCAGAATGTACATTGTTTAGGCTACTCCACTGGGGAGGTGTCTGGATTGTATGGAAGTGTGTATCCTAACTAGTACATTTGGGTGCCGACAATATGCTGTTTTGTGCGTTATGAACGCCCACTGTGTGTTGGTGTGTAGAGTATTGAACAATCACATTACGTTATGCACGAATGTGTATCGTGATTAATGTGATGTGTAACAGGTCAAGAGTGTGATGTTTGTATTGCTCTGATAGATGATTACAGTGTTATGTTTAATAATTGTTTATAAACCATACCATTATTGATTGATTATGTAGAAATCATCCTGTGACTGCTGTGTAATAAACTCCTTGTTTATTTTACTCAGGTGTTGTGTTGTGTTATTGGGTTGGTATAGTCAGACCTCTTGCCAAACGAGCTAATTCCCCAACTCTCGCGTTTTATATACAATTATATGTATTATTGATCAAGGCCATATGATAGATTATGTGTATGTGGTCTCTGGTGTAATGGAGAACTTGCGTCCTTCAGTATGTATGTAGCGTGCAGCGGCAGATGCTAGAATAAAGTGTTTGCCTACCTATCTTTAACGATGTCCCGTGTCTATAAAGTGATATAATGTGGAGATGAATGACATGCTTATCTTGGCCCGTTTATGATGATACATGCCTGCGATCTTTCTAATAATCCCTCTGGCTATCAGATTGAAGGTGCGTTTTGTAAACATAACCGGTATTTCTATTATTGTATTTATAAAGTTCTTCGGGAACGTTCTCTCCATGCCCCGTCCGTCATATACATCGCGCACTACCCTTTTCTCTTTTGATCTTCTCAAACGACTGTTACAAGTTCGAGAATCTTGGTCAAAGTAGAAAAGTCTTAAAGACTATTTCCTTTCCCCAATTCTGTAACTTACACATTGTTACCCTAAATGGGTAGAGCTTTCGTTCGGGGGAAAATATCAGAAGGACAACGATACAGTTATTTCCAATGTTGCTGAAAGATCTCCCACTTACTTAGGAAAACACTGAGATGTATTCATGTCGGAATGATATTTTCAGCCCCTGTCAGATCAGAACCTGAACATGCGATGTCCGCGTCCTGTGGACCCGTAAAGGTCCGGGGTAGAATAGCCTTCAGCAACCCATGCTTGCTATAAAGGCGACGATGCTTGTCGTAAAGGCGACTAACAGGGGATGGGGTATTCAGGCTCGCTGGCTTGGTTGACATATGTCATCGGTTCCCAATTGCGCAGATCGATGCTCATGATGTTGATCACTGGATTGTCTGGTCCAGACTCGATTATTTACAGACCGCCGCCATGGCTGATGTTGCGGGCGCAGCTCCGGCTTCATAACAACCGTGTAAGAACTGAGGCTTTATAGGTGGCAACGCAGGGCAACGCGGTCCTTTACCGGCAGGGAGCTGCCATGTGAAATGACTTCTTCGACAGGGAAATTTACAGCAATGCGACATCACAATTAATTACGTGATATTTACTCACCAATCTGAGTTATGGATCGTCAATTTAAACCAGGACCAATATAGACGAATTTCACAAAAGGCACGGAGATCCAACATGTCTATGATATACTCAGAGAGCGCACCCTGCAACTTTATCTGTCATAATCGCTACTCGACGAAGCTGAATTTTCATTTCATGTCATAAAGAGACCATATGCATTTTTATGACGTGTTTTGCGTTAACAAACTTTTAAGTTTATATGGCATTATTACAGCAGGCGGGCGGACTCGGAAGAAACTGGCATGGTTCGGCGCTGTGAGTACAGCAAGATGCGTACAGTGCAGCATGTTCAGTAGCTGCCACAAAATATTTTTACGTGGGCTCTTGGCTAACGAACGAAGAGTACGGTTGATTCGTGTGGCATATTTGGCATTTCAAGAGAGAGACAAAGTGCCATTCTATTGGGACAGCTAGGGACACTTCAGGAGGACAAGGCAACGCATCGCCCCTTTGTTCACCACTGAACCTTTTATCCCTCGAATCATGCACCTCACAAGATTTGCCAACACCACAGACAAGGCGTAACTGATACTGGTAGCAAGAGCGAGTGCAGCTTGATATAAGGCGTGTTAGCTTGCGTAATACCGCTTTCTTTGACAGGCTCTTTGGTGATAAGAATATTGAGGTCATGTGAACGTTGATTTCAAACGTATTAAAACGTGTGAAAATGAAATTACATGAACCAAGTAATTCACATGGATGGATATATATGATCATATTGTTTGGATATACAGGTAACATGAAGGTGTGTATGAACTGTCTTACATACATACCCCTAAAACCCGGTGCATGATACATAAATATCTATGTGTGTAAACATTTGCAAATTTGAAAATTTACATGTGTTCCCCACCTGAAATAAATTCACATGTTTCCAACCCGAGTAAACTTAGGGCAAAATCGGAAATTTCAGCACCCACTGAAATTCAAAGGCTCATGTGGAAATACTGTATGATCAAGTATTTACCGGGGTATCTGTTTGCAATTCATGTTGGAAATCGTCAGGCTATGGTGAATGACTGTATACATGAACGAGGTGCTTTAATGCATACGAAAATGTACGATCACATATGTTTCAAAATTATGGAGAAAATATATGCCCGAAAGTGGAAATATCTGAAAACAACCGTAAACCCTGTCATAGCATATATTTCCTCACTGTATTACATATATTCAATAGTTTACTATCTAGTTTGGTACTGTGATGCAAGATGAAGTGTAAGAAAGATGTAAAGGGGTGAAGTGCTAAAAAGTAGATGCATAGATTGAGTGTAAAATGAAATATAGATGTGAGTGTAAAAAGATGTAAAGAGAATTGGGTGTAAAGGTAGATGCTAAGATTGTGAGTATAAAGTAGATGCTAGGGGGTGGGATTGCTGGAAAATGCATCATAAAAATTGAGAGTGTAAGGAAAGATATAAGGTGTGAGTGTAAAAGTAGATGTTAAAAAGTATAGAAATGGGAAATGTAAAGAGAGGAAAGTGTAAGGTAGATGTAAAAGCGAAATTAAATAAATATAAGGAGTTAGTATACAAGAGTAGATGTAAGATTTAGAGTGTAAAAAGTAGATCATAAGAAGTGAAATTAAAGTGGAAATCTCTAAAAATGTGAGCGTAAAGTAGATGTAAAGATGTGGAATATAAAATGTCATGTAAGATCTTAAGTGTAAAAGAAGATGTAAGGGTAGGTGCTTTAAGGTAGATGTGAGGGATGAGGTGTAAGAGTAAATATAAGAAGGTGGAAGTGTAAAATAGATGAAAGGCACTTGAGTGTAAAGGGTAGATGTAAGATGTGAGTGAAAGGTAGATGTAAGGGGTGAGTGTAAGGTAGATGTAAGAGGTGAGCGTAAAGTAGATGAAAGACGTGATTGTAAAGTAGATGTAAGTGTAAAGTAGATGTAAGAGGTGAGTGTAAAGTAGATGAAAGAGGTTGTAAAGTAGATGTCGAGGTAAGAATAATGTAGATGTCGAGGTGAGTGTAAAGTAGATGTCGAGGTGAGTGTAAAGTTGATGTCTAGGTGAGTGTAAAGTAGATGTCGAGGTGAATCCAAGGTATATGTAAGATGTGAGTGTTAAGTAGATGTACAAGGTAAGTGTAAAGTAGATGTAAGGGGTGAGCGTAAAGTAGATGTAAGATGTGAGTGTAAGGTAGATGTAAGGGGTAAGTGTAAGTTAGATGTAAGATGTGAGTGTAAGATAGATGTAAGGGATGAGTGTAAGGTAAATGTAAGAGGTGAGTGTAAAGTAGATGTAAGTGTAAAGTTGATGTAAGAGGTGAGTGTAAGGTAGATGTCGAGGTAAGAATGAATTAGAT
This sequence comes from Haliotis rubra, assembly GCF_003918875.1. NCBI lineage: Eukaryota > Metazoa > Mollusca > Gastropoda > Lepetellida > Haliotidae > Haliotis > Haliotis rubra. Next base: position 177,776 of record NW_025765380.1, on the reverse strand, counting down.
GTCTAGGTGAGTGTAAAGTAGATGTCGAGGTGAGTTTAAAGTAGATGTCGGGGTGAATGCAAGGTAGATGTACGAGGTGAGTGTTAAGTAGATGTACAAGGTAAGTGTAAAGTAGATATAAGTGGATAATGTATTTTAAAGAAGATGTAAGAGGTGAGTGTAAAGTAGATGTCGGGGTGAGTGTAAAGTACAACATTTTCGCAACAGATTTCTGGGTTATGCGTTTCTTTATTGGAATAGAATACTTTTTAATATTATCGTAAAGTGGATGTAACCCATGATATATTTTATCCAAATCATATTTCTTGGAGACTGATGACGTCACGAGTTAAGTCGTAGGGCGTAAAATGTGGAACATCAGAGCACCTTGTGCTGTCTTATCACTTTCGCAAAGAAGATGAAACACAAGAATGAAGCATTCACTTCAAATGCACCTCCAGTTTGAAAAACGTAATTAAACTCACCTCTGATGTGGGGACAGTGTGTTTTGTACACGTGTACATTATCCAGTGTTTTTCTGAACTGTTGCTAAATGAAGACGTGAACGAAGTTTGACAAAGTTTAGTGCGAGGGTTGTAAGCAAAGAATCGCGCGTTGGTCAGTGCTGCCTCCACTGCACACGTCAAGCGGGAAGAAAGTTTTTTCTGTGCTTCTTTGATCTGAGTTTCCTTCCTCTCTGAATTATCCTCCTGACAAAACACCTGCTGTGCCGACTGCATACTTAGCTCAGCGGCGCAGAGCCTCCAACTAACTAGAGCAATTAAGAGAGGCACCAACTTGTTATATGACCTCCACGTAACTCGAGGTTCCTCAGAAAACATACCTAGTTGTACAGAGGAATAGGTATTTAGATACTTGCAATAGAACTCGGCTGTTGATGGATCACAATCCTTTTCTAAAGTGTACCGATGGGTCACAAAGTCACTAGGCTCATGCTGTGTAGCAAAGGTGATACCCACTTATTCTACTGGAATGCAATATATAAAACCAGATTCTCGTATAGTGAACGATTACGAGAAGAAAATTAAGTGAAGATAGCCGTTTAGCTGTATCAGCTCCTCTCACATTATCATTCTCAATATCATATTCTGGGACGGTTATCTTAGAATTAAACGTATTTTCGACGATTTTAACCGCCAGATACCCTTTAGTGTGGTCTTTTGATGTGCGTACATGATAAGAATATCTTTTTCTTTAGCCTGACAATATGTTTGCAGCAGCTTGAAAGTGGACAGAAAATAGCTGTACAAAGTATTAGGCATAAATTCAGCGACAGTCTGAATGATGTTTTTGCTGTGGAGATATCATTTTTTCACCCATGTTGGACTGTAAAGAGACACATACGATTGTAAAAAAATAGCTTTTGCAGACAAAAACAAAATGTTGAAATGCCTTGCTGCCAGCAGAGAAAGAGTTCCCACTGCCAGCTGAGTAACAGAACCCATATTTGGTCACAGAAGAAAACAAACAAATACCAAATTTTAAAAAATGTTTTCAACTCGTGTTCGAAGTTGTTCGCTGGCAACACGCCTACGATCACTCAGGTGTGACATTATTCGTGATATATATTCGCCCACTGCTCATGGACCCATGTGTCTCGGTCTCACGCAGAAAGAAGGACATTTGCAGGCTTTGACAGTCCTTGATCACAGGTCGGCGAGGGGCGGCAGGGTAGCTTTGTGGTTAATGTGTTCACTCGTCACGCTGAACGTTCGATTGAGGGTACAATGTGTAAAGCCCGTTTCTTGTGTCACCTGTCGTGATAGTGCTGGAATATTTCTAAAAGTAGTGTAAAACTAAACTCACTCACTCACAGGTCGTCGAGGAGTGTGCACTGAAAGAAATATGTACTACTACTAGATGGGATTGTTTCCTAGATGCTGTAATGCATCCTACACGAAGGTAATGTTTGCATCACGTATATAGGCAAACCTGCATCCTCCATGAAGATGGCGACTGCATTTTACATCAAGGCAATGAATGTGCCCTAAAAGTAAATGATGATTTCATCATTTATGCAGGCGGACTAAATAAAGATGTTTATTGTATCGTACGTGAGGACATGACTAAATCAAACATGTGGGTGATGGATGTATTCAACATATAGGTGATAACTGTACCCTAAATATAGCTGAGAAGTGTATCCTAAATGTAAAGCAGATGTCTAGGTAAGTGTAAAGTAGATGTCGAGGTGAGTGTAAAGTAGTTGTCGAGGTGAATGCAAGGTAGACCTACGAGGTGAGTGTTAAGTAGATGTACAAGGTAAGTGTGAAGTAGATGTAAGAGGTGAATGTATTTTAAAGTAGATGTAAGAGGTGAATGTGTTTTAAGGAAGATGTAAGAGGTGAGTGTAAGGTAGATGTAAGAGATGAGTGTAAAGTAGATATAAGAGGCGAGTCTAAAGTAGATGTAAGGGGTGAGTGTAAAGTAGATGTGTTGGATGTGTGTGAAGTAGATGACGAAATGAGTGTAAAGTAGATGTAAGAGGTGAGTGTAAAGTAGATGTAAGGGGTGAGTGTGAAGTAGATGTAAGATGTGAGTGTAAAGTAGACGTAAGAGGTGAGTATGAGGTACATGTAAGTGGTGAGTTTAAGGTAGATGTAAGATGTGAGTGTAAAATAGATGTAAGGGGTGAGTGTAAAGTTGATATAAGGGGTGAGTGTTAAGTAGATGTAAGATGTGAGTGTAACGTAGATGTAAGTGTAAAGTAGATGTAAGAGGTTGTGAAATAGATGCCGAGGTGGGTATCAAGTAGATGTCGAGGTGGGTATCAAGTAGATGTCGAGGTGATTGTAAAGTGGATGTCGAGGTGAGTGTAAAGTAGGTGTCGAGTTGAATGCAAGGTAGATGTACGAGGTGAGTGATAAGTATATGTATAATGTAGGTGTAATGTAGATGTAAGAGGTGAATGTATTTTTAAGTAGATGTAAGAGGTGAGTGTAAAGTAGATGTAAGAGGTGAGTGTAATGTAGATATAAGAGGTGGTTTAAAGCAGATGTAAGATTTGTGTGTAAGTTAGTTGTCGAGGTGAGTGTAAAGTGGATGTAAGAGGTGAGTGTAAAGTAGATGTAAGAAGTGAGTGTAAAGTAGATGTAAGAGGTGAGTGTAAAGAAGATGTGAGTGTAAAGTAGATGTAAGATGTGAGTGTAAAGTAGATGTAAGAGGTGAGTGTAAATTAGATGTAAGAGGTGAGTGTAAAGAAGATGTAAGATGTGAGTGTAAAGTAGATGTAGGATGTGAGTGTAAAGTAGATGTAAGAGGTGGGTGTAAAGTAGATGTAAGAGGTGGTTTAAAGCAGATGTAAGATTTGTGTGTAAATTAGTTGTCGATGTGAGTGTAAGGTAGATGTAAGAGGTAAGTGTAATGTAGATGTAAGATGTGAGTGTAAAGTAGATGTAAGTGTAAAGTAGATGTAAGAGGTTGTGAAATAGATGCCGAGGTGAGTATCAAGTAGATGTCGAGGTGAACGTAAAGTAGATGTCGAGGTGATTGTAAAGTAGATGTCGAGGTGAGTGTAAAGTAGGTGTCGAGTTGACTGGAAGGTAGATGTACGAGGTGAGTGATAAGTATATGTACAATGTAGGTGTAAAGTAGATGTTAGAGGTGAATGTATTTTAAAGTAGATGTAAGAGGTGAGTGTAAGGTAGATGTAAGAGGTGAGTGTAATGTAGATATAAGAGGTGATTGTATGGAAGATGTAAGATTTGTGTGTAAATTAGTTGTCGAGGTGAGTGTAAAGTGGATGTAAGAGGTGAGTGTAAAGTAGATGTAAGAAGTGAGTGTAAAGTAGATGTAAGAGGTGAGTGTAAAGAAGATGTGTGTAAAGTAGATGTAAGATGTGAGTGTAAAGTAGATGTAAGAGGTGAGTGTAAAGTAGATGTAAGAGGTGGGTGTAAAGTAGATGTAAGATGTGAGTGTAAAGTAGATGTAAGATGTGAGTGTAAAGTAGATGTAAGAGGTGGGTGTAAAGTAGATGTAAGATCTGTGTGTAAAGTAGATGTAAGATGTGAGTGTAAAGTAGATGTAAGAGGTGGGTGTAAAGTAGATGTAAGAGGTGGGTGTAAAGTAGATGTAAGAGGTGGGTGTAAAGAAGATGTAAGATGTGAGTGTAAAGTAGATGTAAGAGGTGAGTGTAAAGAAGATGTGAGTGTAAAGTAGATGTAAGAGGTGGGTGTAAAGACTTAGTTCGGACATTCGAATATGGAAACAACTAATCTAATTGGACACAGTTGTTCCCAACCATTAGCAAAACATAAGGCACGTTGATTATGGTAAGGCACTGAGATTTCAATATGTGCTAGATTATTTACCGGTGATACAGGAATACCCTAGACACTGATGCTGAACAAAATCATATTTCACTCACTTTCTCAGAAGCAAACGCATAACACAAACGCAGTCAGTGACACATTAATGTGTCGGATATTTTCCCTGTGTGTCTACACAGTCTACACAGTAATACGTTCCTGGTTGGCTTCAGCTTGACACATTATTCTTGGAGAATATGTGTAAGTAGGTTTTCCACTTAAAATAATATGTTATTGTTTTTATCAAGCAGAAATAATGACAATAAAAACAATGACAATACTTTATTACCCCAAAAATGGTATGTATTTTGCAATCATTCAGAAGTAACTTATTCATGAAAAGTGATAGTTGTAAACTCCGAAGAGCGATAATGTCAGTTGTAGCTTTCAAAAATACAAGACAAGTTACACGATAAGGGAGTTGTTACGAGCCTTATCTTTCAAGAAGACACCAGTTCTGATAAAGTGATGTATATGAATTCATAACAGATAAGCAAAGAAAATATAACTTGGTGAATTGAACTCGAAAACAAGCAATATCGTGGAATGTTTTATTGACCTACAATGTTTACAGTAATTTTAACAGGAATAAAATAATTAGAATAATTACCAAGATGGGACTGAACTGACCGTAATGTGATCGTAATATTGGCCGTTTTGTAGCGGAGGCCATGTTTTCCCTCGACAGCCTAGATGTTGTGATGAATTCAAATGTTACAAATCTGAATTTATCTCTCAATTAGTCTATTGGTATCGGCCAAACATTTATCTGAACTTAATTCACCAGGATGTATACCATGTATTATAATCATGAACATGTATACACGTCGTTCACGTGGCTTCCTTTATTAACCACACAGGTCACTAACTCAACCATAAGCTATTTTACTGACTGACTGACTGAGTTTGGTTTTACGCCGCTTTTAGCAATATTCCAGCAACATCACGGCGGGGGACACCAGAAATGGACTTCACACAATGTACCCATGTGGGGATTCGAACCCGGGTCTTCGGCGTGACGAGCCAACGCTTTAACCACTAGGCTACCCCACCGCCCCCATAAGCTATTTTAAAGTTACAGACCCAGAATGTCAACCGACATCAAAGTATGATGACCTATATATCTAGATCTCGTGACAGGATTTTGATCTACCTACCTACCTACCTACCCACCCACCTACCTACCTACTTACCTAAGTAGTCTTGCTTGATATCAGTGTCAAATGCATAAATGAAATTATAAATCTTCAGCATCCTTGATTATCGCAGCTTCATGATTGACTGATAATATGGTATTGCTCTTCGTGAAAGTGAGACTAAAGTTTATTTATCTATCCTATAAGGTTCGCGAATTACTCTTGGCTTGTCTTGGCTGGGGTTATGTAAAATAAATAACTGAAAACCCAAACGGTCTTCATTTAATTTTTATTTGAACGATTGTGTTGAACATTTCACAATTGCGAATTGGAACAATATAATATCAAGTGTTTCTTTGTTGCATATTTTAACATCTTATTGACATTTGATTACACGTTTCTCACATTTTATCCAGAACATATTTCACTTCTCGTATTTATGTCAGTGCGTGTCTTCGCCTACATATCTGATATCTACACATGGACTTGAGCTGATATGTCGTCACTACCTGTGTCCTCACCAGACTATGTGACCAGGAGGCATGACCTGAAAGAAACCGAGTCCAGATTAATTTGATAATGGTGGGTGGAATTATACCATCATTCATAAAAATCGCGTTGTAGTCAAAATAACACAAAACTAAGTATCTGCATAAAAAAACAAACATATACAACAGCTATCTGCAATGTCTTTCATTTTCGAATCATTTGTATTATATATGGTAGGTATGTTTTTTTTATTGTGTATTATTATTATGTTTTGCTCTTATAAAATGTTGAGCAATATGGGACTGTTAAACATATCAAATTGTGCACGTGTTCAGACACACAGACATTCAGAATGACATTCAGTAAATTGAGGCCACAAGCCCATGATACATATAAAACTACCTTTGACAAAACAAACTTTCAAATTTGTCTTATTTTTGTGGTAATATCACATAAAAAAGTCCAAGAACGAAAGATACTGACGGAGTCTCATATTCAATTGATCACTCGATAATGACAGGTAAAACAAGTGAGTGAGTGAGCGTGTTTAGTCTTTCGCCGCACTCAGCAATATTCCAGCTATAAGGCGGCGGTCTGTAAATAATCGAGTCTGGACCAGAGAATCCAGTGATCAAAAGCATGAGAATCGATCTGCGCAAATGTGAACCGATGACATGTGTCAACCAAGTCAGCGAGCTTGACCACCCGATCCCCTTTAGTCGCCTCTTACGACAAGCATGGGTTACTGAAGATCAATATTCTAACCTGGACCTTCACGGTCCAGGTATAACAGGTGGCTTAAGCAAACCAAATGCAGTGTGATGCAGTAGGAAGCGTGGGTATCTGCTCACCTTTATGCTAAATTTGCCAACCGGTTTTGGCAGTTTCTCCAGTCTTATATCTTGTCTCTTTCCTTCCCTCACATTTACCTGGGCGATGAACCTGTTGGACGCAAACAAACAATGTGCTGCTTATTAATATACAGAGTGTTGTATTCAGTGTCACTGTCAATGTATGATAGGATCCTCTGGTAAAGTTACAAAACAGATCATGACCGCAGTAATGTTTACTGAATGATTATACACACGTGGTACTGAGTCTGGTGATTATGGCGAACATCATATGTCTGGACATCGTGAAGTGTAGACATCTCCCATAAATCAGTAAAGTTACAAAACAGATCATGACCGCGGTAATGTTTACTGAATGATTATACACACGTGGTACTGAGTCTGGTCATTATGGCGAACATCATATGTCTGGACATCGTGAAGTGTAGACATCTCCCATAAATCAGTCTCGAGTCCTCCTTAGGCACTCTGGGATCCAGCATCCATAGTCCATATGAGCCACAGAGGAATAAGTTGGACTCTAATAGACATAATTAGTATTGTCAATTACGACCAGGCAACGTTGTTGAAAATATTAGACAACATAATCTCATAATCACAGGGTCGTCAAGCCTCTATTTCAAGTTGAACAATATTGTCAGACAGTCAATACTTTCTTGAGGCAATTTATTGACATATGAGGTTTCCCTCACAACCCAATCCAGCTACTTTACATGTTTGGAGAAGCATTTATGACAAATTACAAACAGGGACACGTTAATGTTCGGTATGACTGCTGCCGAAAAACGAATACGGATATAAATATTGATTTTGACATCTACTTCACTGTTTCTTTTGAAATGAAGTAGTAATTCTAAAGCAAGCCTTGTCTTGCCACCTTGCAGGCAAGACTCAATTCAGGGAGAAAATAACAATAACACACCTCTAAGACACGTTGATGGATACATTGGATATGCCTTATCCATTTATTTCATCCCTAAAATATCAAGTTGTCAATATGGCATCCTGTGTACTTGTGTATTATATCATCTTTAAAATGTTCATACGTATTCTTATGGATGATGATAGATCTATTGGGGCGTGTGTCTCCCACGTTGGAAGAATATAAAGCTCCGTTACTGTTATTTACACATGATTTAAATGGTTAAATGTAATGCTCACAATGTCTGTTTTGTTTTCACTCCGATATTACCAGTGCAGTGCAGTGGACCGATTGTACTGTTACTGTGTATATACAGAGACGCATGGCTCAGTAGGCAACTGAATACACTCGTTCGACTAGAGGTGGATATCTGGCTAGGATAGGAAGCCACCGATTCAGAACAGAAGTCAATCGGATATTGCGTAATGTTTCAAATGTTAGAGTATTATGAAATCCATACCCTTGAAGTTTTGTTACAGTCTAAAGAACACATAGTTATTGGTGTGTCGTGTCTGATATCAACAGATATGCTTACTAAAGGGGTTAATTGTAAAGTGGTTTAAGCTCTTCACAGGGGTCCTGATAATGTCCGTCCGATTCTCCCAGTATGGCATACTCATGATAATGACAGCATAACTTCTTTGACAACTACAATAGACATATCTGAAAGTAACAAATAAATAGGTTGAAACATTTCGCTAAAACAAAACATAACCACGAGTTACTTGTTCACGTAGATTACACTGGCATGATATCAACAGCTGCGTTATCTTGCTAAGAGTGACAACACAAACAATGGTTATATTCCATCATTCAAGATATTGTAGATTGTAAAAAATTAAGGGACAAATGTTACACCAAGTTATGACGATGGAAACCCGTGAAGGTCCGGGTTAGAATGAACCTTCAGTAACCCATGCCTGTCGCAAGAGGCGACAGACGGGATCCGGTGGTCAGGATCGCTGGCTTGGTTGACACATATCATCGGTTCCCAATTGCACAGGTCGATGCTCACGCTGTAGATCACTGGATTATCTGGTCCAGACTCGATTATTTCCAGATCGCCACCATATAGCTTGAATATTGATGAGTGTGGCGTAAAACTAAACTCACTCACTCACTATGACGATGGAAATGATGATGATACTTAAAGTTTAATGAACATGCAAGATTTCACTGTATGCATAGAAGAGAGTATGCAAAATCAGCACGGCCTGTGTTTCTCAGGTTCCAACCAGTCCTACCTGATGTACTTGCACTGAAATTTACCATTTAATATTTGTGAAGATATGCTGCTTGTCATCTATAAAGAATGATACTTTATTCATCAACTTACCCTTTTGCAGGAATAGTCTGTAAATCCAATGGACGAATCACTGGTACAACTCTACGTTTGTTGCCTCGATGTATTGAAATTTGCTTGGCTGTCAAGTACACTTTCACTCCGTTAACACTATCGGATATCATCCTCAGGACACGGGGATCTTGGAAACAGAGATGGATAGGAGAAGTCATTGAAACAATGTATGATGAACGTGTTTACAGTTCATGCCGTAACGTGAAACAATATATCATAGCATATAATTCACTCTAAGAAGGCCAAATTCAGGACCATGCTTAATGCAGAGCTCCATCCTCAATGTCACTGAGGTAATGGCTAAAGGAAATTTAGGCAGTGAACAGTGGCTTTTGGTGTCAAAAATGGAAACACGTCTACCGGAGGTACGGCAAGATGTATTTGGTACCGTTGGAAAGCTTGGAATCTCTAGTTCAAAACCAATACTGTCAGACTTGAAACTGTCATTTGGGGTGTTTCCATGGCTACCATGCTATTTTTCAGAGAACATGACAACTTTTTAAAAAAGAATATATCTTCACTATGGATAGCGATTTTATCAATTTTGAGAGTGCATGTGCTGATCCAAGCACTGCTCCACCTACCCAAATAAAGCAGTACGGTCAAGGTCACAATAATCCTATTTGTCGTTGAAATTCCTTGTTTTACCTGGCATATTTTCTCAATTGCTGAGTGTGGTATAAATACCACATCATGTATTTGGTATAATAAGACACCTCACAGACTCAGATTTCTGACAAAATGCATTTCAAGCCAGTGATAGTTCAGACATGTGGGATTCAGGGCGTTCCCATGGTTACTTTGCATTTTCATTGCATCACAGAAGTCATTATATCATGCCCCTTTGTAACCAAATGTTGTTTTTCAAGAATGTTTACTGCTGGTTATGATATTCTGCTCAACTTCAAGGTCAAAGGTGAAGGTCACATTTATCAATTTTGTAGCAAATTTGGTCTAAAGTTGAATATTTACTCATATATAGCGTGCACAAATAAGACGAATCAAATAAATGATGTCGTATTGGTACCATACTCGGCAGTTAAGACAGATCTGAGGATCAACATAAAATTTCAAGCAAGAACACATAGGATTATTGTGACATTGACCTTTGACCTTGGCCTTATCGCTTCACATGGTCCGGTGCTTGGTCCGGTGCTTGGTCCGGTGCTTGGTCCAGTGCTTGGGTCAGCACATGCATTCTCAAAAATGATAAAATCACTATTCATGTTGAAGATATTTTCTTTTTTCTATTGCAGTCATATTTCTGAAACACTGCCATGGTTACCGTGTAACCGCTCCAAAACGAAATATTGTCTGACACTTTCAAATCTGGCAATATTGGTTTTGGAAAACTAGAGATTCCAAGCCTTCCAACTACTGTATACCAAACACATCTTGCAATACCTCCGTAGACCGATCTCCTATATTTTGCTTGCGAGCTGGAGATTGCCAGTGATCTATAAGCAACATTTTCCTGAACCTAATAACACGTATATATAAGATAAACTGCCAATTGACATGAAAGTGGTGATATGAGTACTTCTGTGAAACCCCACGTATTTCCTTTGTGCCCTTATAATCACTCGGTAACAATAATTCAAACCTACATTGAACGAATACGACTGTTTTGCCCACTACCATCTGATAGGATGTCAGAAATATCCACAGCCTACATACCACGTGGTTTCGAGGTTTCTTTGCCAGTGGTTAAGCACAGTGTAGTTATCAACTTCGCTGTCGCCTTCATCAGACAATCAGTCTTTGTAAAGTAATGAACAGTGAGAACACCTTGCCATTTTAGGTTTCTAACAAACGAAAGCCTTTTGCGGTCAGTGTTTACGTAAGCGATATATCCAACTGTTGACATCACAACCAGCGTCGCATCTTGTATTCGGGGCACAAGCCTTGACGGTTTTCTTCTAACTGTCGGAAACAAAGGCATAATATATTCTACTGTCCCTCAGTACACGAATCATAATATTTGCCCTTCTGTCTTGCCCTATCTGTAACATAAAGACGTAAATATTGATTCTGAATGTATTCTGCCATTATCCTGTAGCTTCGTTTCAATTTAAACAGTGAAGAGTTATTTGATTCAGTATCAAACTAATATATACTGAACAACATTAGAAACGCACCACACTAAAAAGGTTGGAATGAATGAATGATCCATTATGATAGGGATCTCAACATGTAAAACACACATGGTGGTTTGGACTGTTGCATCAACACACAACCACATTTGTGACTCGATATCATGAAAATCATGAAATGTACGTGATTATAAAAATTCTGACGCAATAACCACAAATGCACATGGGTATACAAAACCACAATTATCAAACTGTTAATCACCAGTATAAGTGAGAATTAAACCGTGATTGACCCTATTTACCATGCCCCGTTTGACACCGGAACAACAAGAAAGAGCAGTGGGTTACTTGAATGCTGGATGGTCGACTCGGGAAGTGGCTTAAACATTCAACTGCCATCATTCCTCGGATGTCAGACTCCGCCAAGGCTTGTAGCAGACTGGAAGTACCCGTGACCATTAACGTCCTGGACAACCACGTGTCACCACGCCTAGACAAGATGACACATTGTGTTGTCCCACTTACGGAGCAAAACCCAGACTGCTACACGTACAGCTTTGACAATACAGGGGCGACGTGGAATCATAAGCTTCCAAACCGTACGGCGCCGTTTACGTCAGTATGGCCTCAACGCTCGGCGTCCCTCCGATGGCCCCATATTGACTACCAGACACCGACAATGTCGATTAGACTGGGCTAAAACCCACCGAAGATGGACGCAGCAGCAGTGGGAAGGTGTGCTCTTCACTGATGCATATGAATGTCGTTTTCATCTCAGTCACGCAGATGGATGGAAGAGTTCGTGCATGGCGACGTCGTGGAAATCGCTATGCGGGTTGCTGTGTGCGACAGGTAGATCGTTGGGGTGGGGGTAGTGTTATGGTTTGGGGCGTCATCAGTGTTCATTCAAGAACACCACTACATGTGTTTCGAGGACGTGTTAATGCCATCACCTACACTAACGACGTCATTACGCATCTGAACGCCAATCCACCTATCCAAATCTTTCAGCAAGATAATGCTCCAGCACACACAGCAAGGCATACCATGGACTTTTTGACACAAAGAATGTGGATGTGCTTCCATGACCAGCTCTATCATCCCGATTTGGCCCCGATTGAGCACATCTGGGATGAAATGGGCCTGTTACGACGTAAATTGTAATAAAAACGCAAATTGTAATACTTGCAGCAAATTATAATAAATTTGACGTAAATTGTAATAAAAACGTAAATTGTAATAAAAATTGACGTAAATTTTAATACGCAAATTGTAATAAAAATTGACGTAAATTGTAATAATATTATTTGCTGTAAAATGTAATAAATATCTACGTAAATTGTAATAACAGTTTTAATCACTCGAAAATACACGTGTGCTTGCTTTTCGTTGCATTTTATACATCAGAAAGAAATGATGGATTTTGTTCACATTTGGTACCAAGGTGTATTGGCGAGATTCACTGACAGCAGTTATATTGAGTGACCTTGAGATAATTTGCTAGGTCACAGCAAAAATCTGAGGGTTTTGCCAAAATAAGTGAGTGAGTGAGTTTAGTTTTACGTCTCACTCAGCAATTTTCCAGCTATATGGCGGTGGTCAGTAAATAATTGAGTCTGGACCAGACAATCCAGTGATCAACAGCATGAGAATCGATCTGCGCAACTGGGAACCGATGACATGTTTCAACCAAGTCAGCGAGCCTGACCACCCGATCCCGTTAGTCGCCTCTTACGACAAGCATAGTTGCCTTTTGTGGCAAGCATGGTGTGTGTGTGTGTGTGTGTGTGTGTGTGTTGTTTCTAACGGGTATATCTAACAAGTTTAAATGCATGTAGAGTCGGAGAGGGTGGCTGTTCTAACGGGTATTTCTAGGACGTTCAAAAAGTAGTCAGCCTCACCTAGAATATGATACAAATGCAGCTGGTTTTATGTTTTATTTTTCTACATATTATCTGTCGGCCTTAAGCAAATTCGTTAGATTCAAGCTTAGATATTAAACTGCACAAAAAAGCAATTTGAAACTACAATCGCTTGTTCATATGAGTGAGTGAGTTTAGTTTTACACCGCTTTTAGCAATATTCCAGCAATATCACGGCGGGGGACACCAGAAATGAGCTTCACACATTGTACCCATGTGGGGAATCGAACCCGGGTCTTCGGCGTGACAAGCGAACGCTTTGACCACTAGGCTACCCCACCGCCCCTTGTCCAAATGACTCTCCCCCTTTCTGTTTACTGAAAGAACTCGAAAAAGAAATTATGGATTTCGTTCACATTTGGGACTCAAGGTTTATTGACGAGATTTACCGACACCAGTTGAATTTAGTGACCTTGAGTTCATTTTAAAGGTCACAGCGAAGGTGTAACAGTTTTGCACATGTCAAGCTTGGTAGCCGCAAACTCAGGAAAGAATTAATAGATTTTCGTTTTGATTTTGAAGGTGTATTTACACCAATTTTGTATGTTGGTAAAAGTCCGCTTGAATCAAACTTAGATATTAAACTACACAAAAAAGCAATTTGAAACTACAATCTCTTGTTCAAGTGACTCCTCCGTCATGTTTACTGAAAGAGCTTGTTTTGGAGACATTACCCACCCCGTTTCAGTTGACGTCATCGTAAGGACATAACTTATCCTAATGTTTTCACTTATTCATACATGATGTCAAGGGTTCAAACTAAATACTGACTGGGCACTCAATTGTCAGCTCTCAATATATTGTATATCTGGACACAATGTTTGTGAACAATTAAAATATTGGTGTCCTTGAAAACAGTCCCCGTCTAAACATAAATCAAGCAATCCAAATCTTTGAATGTTGATGATGACGGGAAGTCATCCATTACTATACTGAACATATTTTATATGATATTATCTTAGGGCATACCATTGTCCAAGAGGTAGCGCAATTGTGCAGTGGTAAGGCGTCTGCCTATCACGTTGAAGGCCCGGTTCGATTCCCGGTGGAGGCATCTAGGTTCGGGTCCCGAGGTGGGCACATTTGCGTAGTATCATTTGACAAAACACTTAGATAGACATTGTCTTAGTTCAGCCAGCTGTAAAATGGGTACCCGTGAGGATGTGCTGGCAATGTGAGTGTTAAGTTCATTGCGTCTAACAGGCAGCATGGCTGTATGATCCCCAGGGAGTTGAAAAAGTATCGGAAAGTACGATAGTGACCCATGATCGGGGATAGTACCCACATTACCCACATGACATTTTCGATATGACGTTGCTAATGATTCCTGAAAAAAAAGGAAGCTTTTCAACATTAGACATCGACAATATAGTTAGGCTGACTACTTTTTCAACGCCCCTCGTAACATACTTAAAAGAAAAGAGAACGTCTAAGGGAAAATGCATTTCGGTCTCTGAATACTTCTGAGCTACTTGAATACAAAAAGCAAAGGAATAAAGTAAATAATCTGAAAAGAATAGCCGAGGAAAAAGTTTAACCTAATTTTGATAACCATTTATCACCTCAGTCTACTTAAGCAGGTGGTTACTGGATGATCTTTAATTTTTTGTTGAAAGGTACTACTTCATCGGGACCCATTCCACCTCTTGTGACTGATGATTCTGGGATACCTTCAGCTTTTACAAATTTGGATAAAGCTCAAACATTAAATGAATATTGTGTATCTGTTTCAAATGTTAATGATGGCGGCAAGACATGGCCACATGTTAGCCATCACTATGTTAACAGTATAACAAGTGTCATTGTAACCGTAAAGGAGGTATCTGATATGATTCAGACCTTACCAGCAAACAGATCTAGTGGACCTGATGGCATTAACATGAGAGTGTTAAAACGAATTTGTACATCTATAGCTGAACCTCTTTGTTTGCTGTATAAAATATCATTGAGTGACTGTATTTCCTACAATGTGGAAATGGGTAATGTTACTCCTATTTTGAAAAAGGAGATACATCCCTCACAACTAATTACAGACCTATTAGTTTATTATCTATCCTTGGGAAAATCCTTGAAAGAATAATGGTAAAGCATGTGCACGACCATTTCCACGAACATAGCATTTTTAGTAAATTCCAGTCAGGTTTTACTGCTTGTCATTCTACTTCATCTCAACACATAGACATTTATTATAATATATGCTCAGTCCTAGAAAATCACCACCTTTCAAAAGCTTTTTACAGAGCTTGGCATACAGGTTTATGGCTCAAATTAGAAAATTAAGGTAACTATCTATCTGATAGACGACAGTGTCTCTGTTAATCAACATTATCAAAAGAAACTAAATGTGTGTTCCTGGAAACGTACTTAGTTTGTTAACTAACTATCTATCTGATAGACGACAGTGTCTCTGTTAATCTAACATTATCAAAAAAACTAAAAGTTACTGCAGGGGTTCCTCAAACGTCTGTCCTTAATTAATTTGTGTTCCTTGTATATATCAATAATATACCTGGAAATTTACAAAATATTGCAATAATGTTGGCCGATGACACATAAATCGGTGTTGCGGGAAAACATGTAAAATCCACAGAAGTAACTCTCAATTATGATTTAGCCCAATTGAATAAATGGGAAGAACAGCGGTTAGTTACGTGTAACCCTAATAAGACTAAATTTATGCTTTTCAACCATGGACATAGGCCAAAAGTTCCAGACTAGATCTTCAGTAATGAACATTGAAGTGTGTACATCAACATTAACATCTTAGTGTTAACTTATCGGACAATGCAAAGTGGTCTCATCATGTAACTGCTGTACAAGAAAAGGCCACTAAAATAGTTTCCTCATTACGGTAGATAAAGTACATCCTACCAAGAAATATTCTATCAAGCATTATGAAATGTATGCTAGACCTATCTTAGAATATGCTTCTGGGGTCTGGGATAATAAATTATTTTCCCGCAAATATTTGTGATACACTTTAAATGGTTCAGCTTGAAGCAGCAAACATTCTAACCGGTCTGCCAAAAATTCGCTTCAAGAGCTAATTTGTACAGTAAAACTGGTTAGATTAGACATACACATTAGGAACTTTGAACATTTTACAAAATTGTTAACATGCAAACCTCTGATTATTTTATACACTTTTTTCCACCATCTACTCATACAATTTGCGCAGCAAGTCTAATTTGGCTATTCCACAGATTCAAATCACTGTTCTCTTATATATATGATTGTGTTTTTTGGGGAATAATCACTCCTCCACAATAGAATGTACCAATTCATTTCCATCATTTAATTTTTCAATTATCTGAAAAAATTATAAAATTTCTAAAGAATTCCTGTTTGGTGAAAGGAAGATGAATATTCTACACACTAAGTTAGAACATTCATGTAGTTCTTTAAATGTTGATCTTTTTCGTGTCAATTTATCTGAAAGTAAAGATTACCATTGTGGTGCTCTTGTGGAAGATGCCAATCATTTCTTTCTAATTTGTCCAAAGTATGTCAGCTGCCAGTTTGATTTGATACAAGGTTTTGAAATCCTAAAGTTAGCTTAGATATAAACACCATTCTGTACAGCAGCCTTAGTCTGCCACAGAATATAAATGAAAATATTTTTAGTCAAGTCTATAAATTCATTGTACGTAGTAAGCGTTTCAATTAATGTTTAATTTGTCTTGCCTCTGTTCATTGTTCATTACATGTATTTTTCCATGTCATTGTCGAAAGCGGGCTTTGATAAGGAGGTGGGATGGGGTTATGGTGGGTTGGGTGGTGTGTTCTAACGGTTATATCTCAAATACATGTGGAGGGGCTAGGTCTAACGGGTATATCTAACATACAACAATAAAAACTTTCATGTATTTATGACCCTCATTTTCGAACCTTTTATCAGCCTCTTAAAAGGAGCTGCCGATAGGTTTTTAATGAGCTTCGTCCTTCAAGCCTGAAAACCTTTTAATATGATTGAATGAACCTTTGTCATTTATAAAAAAGGTAGTGAGATTGTGCATTTTTGTTATAGATTTCTAAGATCTATTGACACTATTGGGACGTTGGTTACTTTTATCAGACATTATTTCACAACATTTCTCATGGTTGGAATATAGCCGACTTTATAGAAGATAAATATGAGTGCCCTTGTCATATCATGTTTACAACACAACTGCCTATATCTTGGTATTTTCGGAACCAGAGAAGGGACATGTCGATATTTAGGTCGTTAGCATAGTATGATATGGTCACGAATATAAGTTTGTAATTATTACCGAAGTCTTTAATTGAGGAAATTACGCGATAATCTACTTTCCAACAAAGGCAGGCTCCCCGACATCGTTGTATTTAGGAGGGGACTTCTTAGAAGCATCGTGACGTCATAACATTGTTCATGATGTCATGTCACCATGACAAAGTGATATTTTACCTGGTGCATATCGTATGAAAACAAATTTGCCATCGTAGGTTATAAGCATTTTTGTTATTATCGTTCTTTGATGATAATGCCACCCGTTGATTTCATTGTTGTATTTTGAGCGGTGAAACAAATTGATTTCTTTAGTCTACCCATTAAAATTAAGGTGTCGACTTACATCGTATACCTTACAGAAAGAAGTTTAACTTTACTTTGATAACGAGCACATATGATCGATTCCTTGAAGCAAATGGTGCGATTCAATAGCATTTCTACATTTTGTTTTAAATGCATCAATCAAATACAACAAATTAGTAGACGGATTAACTGCTCTGTGGTAAGGTATAACCAGGCGCCAGCGATTCATGATATCCTTAGCAAATGTAACATAAACTTCCCTCTCATAAAAATACAATAATAAGTAGTAATATGATGAAGAAAATAATACGAACCAGGTTAAACTGTGACAGCGCAACATATGAATGTATGATCGAAACATAAAGCATAATAAATCACATATGGTCAAAACATCAAATATGTCATTGCGTCAACATTGAAAATAATTCAAAAATGAAGAAGAATAAACGTACTTTTCAAAGCGTAAACAAACAATATCCTGTTAGTTTTGGATATGCTATAAAGAACTTCAAAATGTAATAGAAATAACATAAAAATATTCAAAGCTATTGCTCGTAAAATATGTCTTTGCGTCAACATTGGAAATTACTCCATAATGAAAAACAAATAACTTTAATATTCGAAACATACACAAATAATCTCTGGCATTTTAAAGACGTGTCATGAATAATTTCACAGCTGGTAGAATTAACATAAAATGATAGAAACCATTTGCTTACAAAAATTTGAATATCCGTAATGAAACGCGTTTGTCACAAACACAACTATTACCCTCGCCACATGTCCATATCTGAATGTCGCAATAATCCTCTGCGAGACCCTGAAAATTATCCAAACGTTACCGAAACTGTCATCGGATGCCATGATACAAATTGCGAACAAATTCAAGCCATTTGTTTTGGAGACATCGCAAGAATACTTGCTGTGACCTTGAAAAAATAATCCGAAGGTCACTGAATTCGACTGGCGTTAGAGGATACTCCCAACACATCTTATATATTATTTCTGTCTTGTGTCTTCGCACTAAAAAGTTTGACAAGTGCAAAACATTTTTCACTGTGAACTTAAACTGAGCACAAATTCCCCAATCAATTGGTATAGGGGGAATCCCGACAATACACCTTGATATAGAATTGGATCAAAATCTATTAATTCTCTCCTGAGTTCGCGGCTACCAAGCTTGGCATGTGCAAAACTATTACACCTTCGCTGTGACCTTTAAAATGAACTCAAGGTCACTAAATTCAACTGGTGTCGGTAAATCTCGTCGATAAAACTTTGTACCAAATGTGAACAAAATCCATCATTTCCTTCTCGAGTTCTTTCAGTAAACAGAAGGGGGGAGAGTCATTTGAACAAGGGGCGGTGGCGTAGCCTAGTGGTTAAAGCGTTCGCTTGTCACGCCGAAGACCCGGGTTCGATTCCCCACATGGGTACAATGTGTGAAGCCCATTTCTGGTGTCCCCCGCCGTGATATTGCTGGAATATTGCTAAAAGCGGTGTAAAACTAAACTCACTCACTCATTTTAAAGAAGCGATTGTAGTTTCAAATTGCTTTTTTTTTGCAGTTTAATATCTAAGTTTTCTAACGAATTTGCTTAAGGCCGACAGATAATATGTAGAAAAATAAAACATAAAACCAGCTGCATTTGTATCATATTCTAGGTGAGGCTGACGCGACTACTTTTTGAACGTCCTAGATATACCCGTTAGAAAACCCACCTCCTCCGACTCTACATGCATTTAAGCGTGTAAGATACACCCGTTAAACCCTTTTTTTTTCCACCCCGACCCCTGGGGTAGATTAGGTCTTCAGCAACCCATGTTTGCCACAAAAGGCGACTATGCTTGTCGTAAGAGGCGACTAACGGGATCGGGTGGTCAGGCTCGCTGACTTGGTTGACACATGTCATCGGTTCCCAGTTGCGCAGATCGATGCTCATGCTGTTGATCACTGGATTGTCTGGTCCAGACTCAATTATTTACTGACCACCGCCATATAGCTGGAATATTGCTGAGTGCGACGTAAAACTAAACCCACTCTCTCACTTATATTGGCAAAACCCTCAGACCTTTGCTGTGACCTTGCAAATTATCTCAAGGTCACTCAACATAACTGGTGTCGGTGAATCTCGCCAATACACCTTGGTACCAAATGTGAACAAAATCCATTATTTCTTTCTTGAGTTATCGTCTTAACAAGCTTGTATGATGTATGAAATGCAACGAAAAGCAAGCACACGCGTATTTACGAGTGATTAAAACTGTTATTACAATTTACGTAGATATTTATTACATTTTACCGCAACTAAAATTATTACAATTTACGTCAATTTGTATTGCAATTTACGTTTTTATTACAATTTACGTCAAATTTATTATAATTTGCTGCAAGTATTACAATTTGCGTTTTTATTACAATTTACATCGTAACAGGGCCGATGTCTAATGATGGAACCACCTGCTGTCAATGTCCGTCAATTCGAGGTCAACCTGCAACGTGTATGGCAACAGATACCCCAGCGATTAATCAGGAAGGTGATTTTCTCTCTCAGACAGCGCTGTGTTGCAGTAATCAACGCCAGTGTTGGACACACCAGCTACTGACAGTGTTTACAGCTCAGTTGTGACTTTGGGTTTTAACCCCTGGTGCCTCTATACGTGCCGGGCTCTGTCCATCAATCCTTTTTCGGAAAAATGTTTTCGCCCTTTGTTGAGGGAATCTCCAAGCTTTCTGACGATTTTAAGATATCATGGGTACATTTCAGTTTGAAGGGGATCTTTCGTATTATATGGGTGGTGCGTGTCTAATGTTGTTCAGTATATTTTCACAGATTAAACGACAGCCTCTTTTCGCAGTTATGTACCATTGTACTAAAATATAATGAAGATTTGGGTATGACTGATTTTGCTACCAACCAATGAATGTATACTAGATTACATTAGCGAAGAAAATGATCATTTACCACTGGCACTGAAGGATGAGATGTCCATGACGATAAGCATTTACATGCAGTAGAGAAATGTAACATACCCTTCTTCTTTAGATTGTGGGACTTCGAGCCTGCCTTCTTTGAACGATGGGGCACATTCCTGTTTATATCAGACTTGGTATCCACGGTTTTGGAGTGACCAGGTGTCTGTATTTTGGGGGTTCTTCCCCTCGAAATATCAGACGGACGTCGAACTTTGACAGGACGGCGGACATAGCTGTTGTTGATTTTGTTGATGTTGTTGTTGTTGTTGTTGTTGTTGTGATGAGATTCTGTAGTCCCGGGCTTGGACTTTTCGAAGGGTTTTTAATTTCTCTTTGGAAAATAATCGTTAACGTCCTTAGCTAGTTTCTGGTCTCCAGTCTGTAAGTGGATGTAATATGCAGCAGATTGAATGGTAGAAATATATACATATAAAGTTATTCAATATCAGGGGGTCACAACCATTGACATTTTATATCATTAATGAGATAACTGCTCAACGGTGAAACAGGAACATCTGACTGAGGGTTGCATTAGTCATGGAACCATGATGACCACAAATGATTGGACAAATCGCCCTTCCGTCCATTACGTCATTTACCATGAAAAGTCAAACTCAATACTACCACTTCTATTCTCAAGACTATCCCGGGCGAGGCCTACTCATATTTCAAACGTCCAATGTGAGATTGGTTATTCCCATCTTATTCTTCCTGCAGGACACGTTTAGCGTGTTCGGTGGTTGTAGACGGTGGCGTGGGCGCTGTCTAAGGATAGCCCAGACATGTACGACGGGTGACAAGTCACCCATGGTGAGGTGGTTATGTTCTCCTGTTGGGGGTACTCAGTGTACAATATGAGCCCCGTGTACACAAAATGTGGCGCGCACATGGCACTACGTGTGCTTTCAGGATTCACCAGAAAGCATACGTCTGCCCAATAACGACTGATCCAGCTGCTCGGATACATCTTGCAGTTATGTGACGGCCCGAGTTAACATTTGGTTGCGGGGTCCATCTGTGTAGCCGATTATCAACAAAATGTCTCCCCACTCTGACAACTCTGTAGCTCTCCAATTTGTGATAGTCATGGCATCACGCGGTAGGGTAGCGTCAACGTTTTCCGCTGAATTTTATCCAAATCATTATATTAATCCCTTTATTTAATTCCCCAATTCTTGCCTCGGGACTCTTCGAATGAGTCAGTACACTGGTGGATCCAAGGTCGATAACTCCATTAATGATGTTTTGGTAATGCAAGACATATAGACTAACGTCCAAAAGAAACTTGGCTACGAAACAAATTAAATTGTTGAAAGACAGATACTTTCATCTAAACGTAACAAAGCCAGATTCAATCCTCAAAACCCGCGAAAAACGTATGTAATAACTGCAGTGTTTTGCACGAATGTTGTGAAAAAACCTATTTAAGAAAAAACAACACGATATTAACGTGTTTAGAAAAATCACATACACAAACGGTATAAACACTGTTCAGTTCAAAGGTTAGTTGTGCAGTATTAAGAAAAACCACAAATGAAATGCCAAAGTTAACACAAGAACAGCGCGAGAGGGCCATGGGATTGCTGCAAATATGTGCACCACAGACTCATGCATGTTGCAAGAACATTGAACTGCTCCCGCAATACTGTAGGCAACGTGGTCCAGCGATTCAGAATAACAGACCAAGAACAGGCAGACCAAGGGTGACCACACACCCTGAAGATTGCTACCTACGCACAATGCAACTGCATAAGAGATTCTTGTCTGTGACGTTATTTGCGTCGAATGCGTTGGATTGTGTGGTCAGCAGACAGACAGTAGCAAGACATAGTCGGTATCAGAGCTTACAGACCCAACAGAGGCCAGCTGTTGATCAATGAACATTGTCGTCGAAGACTGAGATGGGCGAGAACAGCGAGGCATTGGCAGCATCATAGTTGGCAGCACGTCCTTTTCACCGAAAGAGCGGGTTCTGCATGTTCCATTGTGATGGCACACAATGCATTTATCGTCAAAGAGGAGAACGTACTGCTCGTTGTTGCGTACAAGGGGTCGTATCCTTTTTGGGGGTAGGCTTGCCATGGTGTGGGGAGGCATTTGTGGTGACGAGATGAGGTTTTACGCCCTGTCGTGCTTCCATTCTTTCATCAACAGCCACAGGGTATCGTGTTCCAAAGCGACAATGACAGGCCTCAAACTGCTAACGTCGTGCAAAAACTTCAGCGTTCATGTGTTTCCCTGGCCAGCTCGCTATCCTGACCTCAGGCCCATAGAGTACCTTTGGGATATCATCACGTGAGGTCATCAGGCGATTGACGAAATCAGTGCGTAGGAGAGTGTTTGCCTGCATTCAACCAATTGGAGGTCATACACACGATTAGGGTAACACATAGCACTACATTTGGACATGTATTGAAAAACTGTTTTGTGTACTCCACATGAACGTTGCCAACCATATTTATTCATTGTTCAATGTATGGTTCTGACTGTTTGAACAAAGTTTTAGCAGATATTGATGTTTACAATAACGTTTATCATGATCATGTATGTTTTGCTGTTTTTTAGCTATCGAGCTTCACATCGGCTTCCAAGTTTCTTTTGAAAGTTTTATGTCTTGTGATCTGCACATTACAACATCTATACTTTCTCTGTGTCACCAAGGCAGCGTATGTCCTCTTCATCGATATATCTGACTTCTGATCAGCTTATCTAACCGTTATAGCCGGATAACACTGCCTCCATCTGGGCGATTATTTTGAAATGTAATCTTGTAGCAAATCACTATTGTTGAACCTGTAGTTAAATAATGGTCCAGAAGTGATTCGCGAATGCATTTCTTACCGAATTATACTTTATGACAGACTGTCAACTGACTTGGCTATGTAGTCCCACAGAAACAAAATGTAATACATGGCAGTCAAATGTGTCAAATAAATATTATCGTAAAGTGGATGTAACCCATCACATATTTTAAACAAATCGTACTTCTTGGAGACTGATGACGTCATACGAAAAAGTCATAGGTCGTAAAATGTGGAATATCACAGCACGTGGCGTCTCAGTACTTCCGCAAAAATACTCAGAATTCAATGTCGTAACATGTGGACTACCACAGCACATCATGTTGTCTTATTACTTTCGCAAAAAACATCCAAAGTCACACCCCAAAGGTACCTCTAGTTTGATTAACGCGCTAAATTAACTCACCTGTGTCGTGGGGACAGTGTGTTTTGTACACTTGTACATTATCCATTGCTTTTCTAAACTGTTGCTAAATGAAGACGAGAACGAACTTTGACAAAGTTTAGTGCGAGTGTTGTAAGCAAAGAATCGCACGTTGGTCAATGCTGCCTCCACTGCACACGTCAAGCGGGAAGAAAGTTGCTTCGGTGCTTCGTTGATCTGAGATTCCTTCCTCTCTGAATTATCCTCCTGACAGAACACCTGCTGTACCGACTGCATACTTAGCTCAGCGGCGCAAAGCCTCCAGCTAACTAGAGCAATTAAGAGAGGCACCAAGTTGTTATATGACCTCCACGTAACTCGATGTTCATCAGAAAACATACCTAGTTGTACAGGGGAGTAGGTATTTAGATACTTTAGATAGATATATAACTCGGCTGTTGATGAATCACAACCTTTTCCCAAAGTGTACAGAAAGTTCACAAAGTCACAAGGCTCATCCCGTGTAGCTATTCTACTGGAACATAATCTTGCATTTGCAATTTCAATATAGTTTTTAAAACCAAATACTCATTTATTGAACGATTAGAAGTAGATTTTTATATCCGTTTATTCATTTAAATCGTTATCATATTATCATTCTCAGTATCATATTCTGGAAAGGTTATCTGACAATAAAACGTTTTTGAACAAGTTTAACCGCCATATGATCATTAATATGGTATTTTGATAATGCGTATATGATAGGAATTATTTTTTCAGGTGCCTGAAAGTAGAAAGAAAATAGCTGTGCACAGTATTTGGAATATATTCAGCGATAGTCGGAATGATGTTCTTGCTGTGGAAATTCCATTGTTTCACCACATAGGGCTGTTAAAAGATACATAAGATTGTGAATAAAATCGTTTGTAAACATTAAAAATGTCGAAATGCCCCACTGCAAACTGCGAAACAGTTCCTACGTTTGGTCACAGGACAAAACAAACAATACAACATCTTTTGAACATTTTTAAACATCTTAACAACTACTTTCTTGATAACAAATTGTTGTACAAATATCAGGCTGGTTTTCAGCGAGGCCACTCTACTGTACATCAGCTTATAGAAATTTACCACAATGTATGTACATCGCTTGATAACAAAGAAAACTATTGTATGGTATTTTGTGATCTTTCAAAAACTTTTGATCGTGTCTGGCATAGAGGGCTTTTATTGAAATTTGATATGTATGGTGTTAAAGGTAACTTACTAACTTGGCTTGCTAGTTACATAAGCAAACGTACTCAATCAGTTTTTGTGAATGGCACATTATCTCACTCGAGAACACTACAAGCCGCAGTCCCACAGGATTCAGTTCTGGGTCCCTTTCTTTTCATTGTGTATGTGAACAAAATAGCCGATGTATTAAATTGCTCAACAAGATTGTTTGCCGATGACACATCACTTTGTGCACCTTGCAATAACATGCAAACATTACAAGTAACTATGAATGAAAATTTGAGTTCGTTAAGTGATTGGGCTAAGAACTGGTTACTCAAATACAACCCAGATAAGACAGAGGCTGTATTGTTCTCGACCAGAGGTAGAGACAAGCTAGACAATTTAAATCTTGTACATTAAAGACATTAAAGCTGTACCTTTTCTTAAACATTTTGGTGTAACATTATCTTCAAATGAAGGCTGGACCCATCACATAAAGGATATTTTAAAGAAAACCTCAAAAATGATAAATTCTATGAGAAAGTTAAAGTTTTTGTTAAAAAGAACAACGCTAAATAACATCTACACTGTTTTCATTCGCCCTCATTTTGAATATGCGTGTGAATTATGCGATGGATGTACAGCTGATCAAACTAACTCCTTACAACAGTTACAGTTAGAAGCAGCTCGTATAGTGACAGGACTTCCAAAATATACTTCTCGTGATCATTTGGAACTGGTTGGGAAACCCTTAGTGACCGTAGAAGAAAACGAAAACTTTGCTTATTTTATAAGATTATTCACAATGTTGCACCATCATACCTTCAAGAATTACTACCTACATATGTTGGCCAAAAATCATCTTATAACCTTCGCAACTCCTTAAACCTTCCATTTAAGAGATTGAAACTTTCCTTATCATCATTTTTCCATCTTCTATACGAATGTGGAACAATGTGTCCATAGAAACAAGAAGCATAGATTCATTAGCAGGTTTTAAATTGAAAATTCAAAGTAATATAAATGCAGCCCCACCTTTCTTTTGGTCTGGTACAAGGAAACTGAACATTATTCACACAAAACTAAGGTACAATACAAGTCCGCTTAATTACGATTTATTCAGAATGAATTTAAGATCAGATGCTTCTTGTACTTGTGGTTGTTCTTGTGAAAATTCATGGCATTATCTTTTAGAATGTTCTTTGTATACAACGCAGCGTAAAGATTTGTTTGTAAATATAAATACTGTCGTTAAACATCGCATACCCATTAATGTAGACTTATTGTTATTTGGTCATGTTACACTATCACTATATGAAAATGAATTATTATTTGAACATGTTCGCAAATATATTAAGCTCACTGAAAGATTTTTGTAGTTTTATTCTTGTATATATTATACACATCCTCTTTAATTCATTTCACAAATCCCCGTTGTCAATGTTTTTTAATTAATTGTAAATATGACTTATGTAACTTCTGGGAGAGGGCGTTCCTAAGTCGGATAACTTGTGCCCAATCCATTTCATTTTCGAATAAAATATGTTTTAACAAACAACAAATACAAAAAGTTTGCAAAATAATAAGTTTTCAGCTCGTGATCGAAGTTACCCAGGTGTAACATTTTTCCTGATCTTCCACAGCTCATGGACCAATGTGTCACTGTCTTACACAGAAAGAAGGACATTGACAGACTTTGACAGACCTTGATCACAGGTCTCCGTGGGGTGTGCACTATTATAAAAAGGTCTCCTACTACTAGTAGATGGGACTGTGTTTCCTATATGACGCGTGAGTAATGTATCCTACAGCTAGGTGATGTTCGCATCACGTATATAGACGAGAACTGCATCCTGCCTGCAATTGAGGATCGAATACTACATGAAGATGACGACTGCACTCTACATCAAGTCAATGAATGTGTCCTAAACGTAAGTTATGACTGTATCCTAAATGTAGGCGATGACTGTATCTTACATATAGGTGATCGTTTTATCTTAAATGAAGGCGATGCGTGATTCTAAGATGAAAAAACGTGTCTGCGAATATAAAGCATATGTAGGAGGTGAGTTTAAAGCAGATGTAGAGGGTGAATTGTGAAACAGATGTCTAAGGTGAGTGTAAAACACATTTAAGGGTGCCAATAATCTCACATGTATGAGATGACTGTAGAACATGTGTTGGTAGAAATGTATGTATGTATAGGTGGGATCAATATACGGTAAGAATACCTTTTCACCTGCTTTCAAAACCGATTCCTGGATTAAGAAAATTGAACACAATTGTTCTTATCCAGTAGCACAATATACTGCTTGTTGTTTATAGTAAGGCACGTAGATTTAAATATGTGATATCACTCGCCGTTTCTCATAATCTTGGTTTTGTGCCTGGCCAAGACTCGATATTTGCAAACACCGGTGATTCAGGAATATCACAGACACTGATGCTGAACAAAATCGTATTTCACTAAATCTCTCACACGCAAACGCATACGACACATGGACACTGTACACATAACACGCACCTAACACTTCCAGTGACAATGTGTCGGAGGTTTGAGGGCTTCTCCTATTTCCCCTGTGTGTCTACAAATTCTACACAGTTATACTTCCCTGGTGGGCTTCAGATTGACACATTACACTTGGCGAACATGTGGAAACATGTTTTACACTAAAAATAATCAGGACTTTTGTATGAATCGGGGGTACATTATTCATGAAAGGTGATACTTGGAAGTGCGATAGTGTTAATTGTAGCCACCAGATACACGATAAGGTACACGATAAGGGGAGATTTTATCTTTTAAGAAGGCAGCAATACTGATAAAGTTGCTGAATTCACAACAGATAAGCAAACACAATAAAACGTCTTAAGTTTGCTGATTTTAATACTAAC
Organism: Haliotis rubra; assembly: GCF_003918875.1. Taxonomy (NCBI): domain Eukaryota; kingdom Metazoa; phylum Mollusca; class Gastropoda; order Lepetellida; family Haliotidae; genus Haliotis; species Haliotis rubra. The sequence goes on along the minus strand of NW_025765380.1, from coordinate 149,892 downwards.
ACAAGCTATATCGTGTAATTTGTCATTGACCTATAATGTTTACGGTAATTGTTATGGGCATAGAATACTCCATACCTAAAATATGTAACTACCAAGATGGGACTGAACTGACTCCATTCAGTCTCATCTGTTGTGATGTGATCGTACTATGGACCGTTTCCAATCCATCGGCAGTTGGAATGGGATAAAATTTGGCTGAACTTTATTAACCAGCATGTACACTGATCGATAAAGCACCATGTATTGTAATCACGAACATACACGTGTTATTGTACACGTGGCTTCCTTTGTTACTCACACAACTCACTACCTTATTCAGCATTCTACCATGACTTCAGTAAACACTAGATTGTGATTGGTTAATTAAAGTCATTCAGAGGTATATAATCACGTTATACAGGTCTCTGTTTTCCGTGCGCAATCATACATGGTTTACGGTAATGCACTATTTTTGTCTGCCCACTAACATGGCGGACACCAAACAACCTACCGATGCATCGATAAATTACGGCGATTTTACTGTCGGAAATTACACATATGTCTTTAAAGATGGATTTAGCGATGACGGGCACGACTCACTACTTGCGTAAATCACAGCAATAGGTGTTTATACATACAAAAGTACTTCGAAAGCATGGAAACAAATATTCAGTCGAACAAGATCAAAACATCGTGTGCTTTCCGAATAAAAATTCAGCAAAAACAAATATGTTTACGTTGATTCTATGTTATGTCAGAATAGATCCAGCAATAGACTGCTACAAAATTTCCGTGTTAAATTTATTATCAGCTTTCGTCAACGATATCGCCACTGATCTTGATCCGGTAACGGAGGATGCATTAACATCGAACGCCGAATTTTAATTTTAATGCCTTCCGTCCACATAAATAAACAGTTGGGTTATCTTTTCAAACAAAATGATATTTTGAAATTTGTACTGTTTCAAATTTAGCGGTAGTAAAACACAATTAGATCTACAGAATCTGCAAACCGTTCTGTTTAGCCCAACATATTTTTTTTCTAAATGTATAATATCGTTGAAAAAGTTATTTAGCTTAGTCATGATCCCTCTTATCCATTACACTGCTTGATCTAAAGTAGTCTATTAAAGTATAATTAATTACCTTACCGTGTTTATGCTAGAGGTACACCCTCGTGTCCTGATCCATCCTTTCGGAAATATCACCACAAATCTGGCTCTTTGTCAACAGACTCGCGAACATGCCAGCGAATCCGATTCAATTTGAATTCACTACGCTTTGAAGCCATTAGGTCACAAAACACTTTCCAAAATGTAGAAAATAATATCCGTAGAATCGAATTTGAGCACAAAGTACACACATGAGTGTGTAAGAGTCACAACAGCTGTCGCACGCAGACGTAGAGGTGCGTGAAATCGTCAAGTTGACAGGGCGCAAAATTCAACAGTATCTAAATTCGGTACAACACGGACTTCTCGTTACAGCAAAAGCGCCCCTACTCTTAAATTTTGTACCAGTACCAGTAATTAGATATCAAAGACTATCTCAGTCATACAATCAGGTTAACCTTGCGCAAACTGTCAGTGGCTCTCCTGTCGCGTCTTTCCAAATGTAAACAATGACTTCGAGAAAAAGGTCAAGGCCATGAGGTTGCTGCCACTATTCTGGTGGGGAAAGAGTCTACGGTGGAATTTTCAAATGTGAACCAAGCTTTTCAAACTTATTTGATATATGTTTTCCAACTTATCAGTTAATGATTGGTGATTGATGCATTGAAAAACCAAAACGTGATTTGTTATTACTGAATCTGGAGTTTGTTAGTCATTGACGGTTTGCCACCAAACACCCCGTTTCGGGCGATACCACTTGAGATTGGAATGCGAGGCCGCTTCACGTATTGACTCGTAACCAAAGAAAGAGCTCCACCTGAAATTGTTCATAAAATTGTCATGGTAGAATGGAGATAAACCTACTGTGTTGGAAAATCAGAGGTATATAACGAAATTATAATAGCTCTAAATTGTTCATTTAAAACCTCACGCTACGCGTTCGGTTTTAAATGAAATTTAGAGCTATTATAATTTCGTTATATACCTCTGATTTTCCCACACAGTAGGTTTATCTCCTAAATAACCCATAATGAACCAGAATGTCAACCGATATCAAAGTACGATGACCAAGACCTCGTGACAGGAATCTGATACGATTCTCCCAGTTCTAAAGAGAAAGAAATCAAGCTAGATTATTGAAGGCAGGAAGTATTTGTTAGCTGGTGTTTCACTGATGGGTAACGCCTTTTTGTTGTCTTAAACTTGGAGTGAGTAGAAGAAGTGAGAATAATTTCATCTGTACGTTTTAAGCCGTTGTGAATCACATGTTTGTCACTCTTACATGTTTATTAATGAACCGTAGACATGTACTGTAATTTAATATTATACGTACTTAACGATTTTAGATGAACTACATGTATATGAATTTTCGATATATTTACCACATCAATATTGTGTATGAATAAAGTATTGATCATTGACTGGTTATCTCCATTATTTAGCCTGTGACCTCGTTTCGATCTTGCATAGTAATTTGCAAAGCTGTACGTCACGACTTATCCAGGCCAAAAGCTGATGGGAAGTCAGTCATTGGCTTTCACACACCCGAATAGTTCCATGGATCACGACTTTTGTACTATATTCATGCAGTTAATGAGTACTTCAACTCGCAGCGTTCATTTTAGATTTTAGAAGAAAAACCTTGCCATCTGACCATGGAGGGATAGTGATTTTTTAAAATGGAAACGAAAAGCAAAAATGAAATTAATTTCTTTTCTCAAACTTTATTTTTAAGTTTGTTGAATCTGTATTTATGGGTTTCCGATGATATATGTTGTAGAATCAAGCCACATATGTTAAATGCTTACACATAGTCCAGATAATTCGGAAATTGCTTTCGAGTTGACCGTTGGGGGCAGTCAGGTTTGTTGTATGTGATAGACCAGGAGTAGTTATCTATAACATTGAACCTTATTATGCTTTATTAACCATGCTTCAAGCACAGCACGGACATACGGGGTTTTATGTTGCCCCAGTAGTTCCTGAAGTTTCTGAAATATATCAGCATGAAATTACCCGCGTCAAACTTACTGGACATAATGCACATAGCGCGACTGTCTAATTTTCCCAGCTCATATACGGCAGCTCTCAAACATTAAATAACATTGATGAATAGGTTGCGACAAAACCCATTCCACATTCATTGGAGATATCCGCTGAAAGCAAAGTCGATTGTACAACTTTGATTATAACATGAGCAGTATTACAGCTGTAGGATGTTGTTTGTAAACAAATCGGGTCTGACCAGACAATGCAGTGATTGTCACCATGCGATACGATGACAGAGCATGTCTACATGAATCACTATGAAATAGTGATGACACCAGGTGTTCGCGGTGAGCGTATCCTGCACCACCAGTGGCACCGTCATAAAACAATAGCCCAAGATTTATATAGTAATCTAAGTCATCAATATTTACGGTGATGGTGATAAGAACATCTTAACATTTCAGAAATGACAAATGTTAGTGAATTTTGTCTGTGGACACTGCGCAAACGCAAAAAAAATGTCCTCACTAGAGGAACAGGGTGGCATTAGCCCTAAACAAAGTAATTATCTGTCTGTTATTGATCTCATTGCGGCATTTGTTTACTTGTTAAAGACCCGGCTAGGTCATAAGCACCAAGTGGAAACAATAGCCGGGATAGCAAACAACCCTGTCGTACTCCACGAGAGGCGCAATACGAACAGGTGCCCATGTACTCTGACAGTGTACTCCTTATCCTGCTAAAGCTATATCATTGCTTCCAGTGGGTTACCAGGGATACCAAAACAACACGTGATTTTCTATTTGTTAACAGACAAAGATCTGACGTTTTTTAAGGACTGTAGTTATTCTGGAAAGAGAAAATCTCAATTAACTGCATCCTCGCACGCGACTGTCTTGGAATAACGAGTAATTCTCCAATGTCAAGACCTCAGACAACGCGGGGCACGTGTCATATAGCAGGCAGTGGCTGCAACTTTAATATTGTACACAGCTACCCTAAACACCATTCGTTCTCTTGCACTATGTTAAGTCAAGTTTTAAACAAATACATCCATCTACATGTACGGTAAAACAAGCCGACAATACTAACGGCAATCAGTCACATGTTCATAACACAGCTGATTAGGCGCCACTGAGTGTTGTGGATTTGAAACAGAAATCAAGTGTTATTTCCTTCGTCTTGCATTACATATTGTAATTTGGAACGGAAACACGTCAACTTAATATCATACAAACGGCGCTTTCATACATATATCGGAAATGCGGTTTGTGCGAAGGGCTGGCTCCACAAAGTATTTGTGTTGTGAAAAGTAGTCTTTGCGTAGCTAGAACATGGTCGCTGACAATATAGTGGTCGTCGTTTGTGGGATCTGAACCACGCATGGAATGGTTTGCTGCTGAAGGACTTAATAGGCACGAGCTGAAGCTGCATCTTTCGTTGAACAATACACTTGTGGAACAAACAAGGCGGATTGAAGCTGTACAGATAGGTTGATCATAAGTAAAACGGGGATTCTAGTTATACACATCGGTGGATCATAAACTAAAGGTTGGTTGTAGTTATAAACATCGGTGGATCATAAACTAAAGGTGGGTTGTAGTTATGCACATTGTTGGATCATAAACTAAAGGTGGGTTGTAGTTATACACATCGGTGGATCATAAACTAAAGGTGGGTTGTAGTTATGCACATTGTTTGATCATAAACTAAAGGTGGGTTGTAGTTATGCACATTGTTGGATCATAAACTGAAGGTGGCTTGTAGTTATACACATTGTTGGATCATTAACTGAAGGTCGTTGTAGTTATACACATTGTTGGATTATAAACTGAAGGTTGGTTTGTAGGTATACACATTGGTGGATCATAAACATCGGTGGATCATAAACTGAGGGTGGGTTGTAATTATACACATCAGAGAATCATGAACTAAAGGTAGATATTAGTTATACACATCAGTGTATCCAACACTGAAGGTGGGTTGTAATTATACACATCAGAGAATCATGAACTAAAGGTAGATATCAGTTATACACATCAGTGTATCCAACACTGAAGGTGGGTTGTAATTATACACATCAGAGAATCATGAACTAAAGGTAGATATCAGTTATACACATCAGTGTATCCAACACTGAAGGTGGGTTGTAATTATACACATCAGAAAATCATGAACTAAAGGTAGATATCAGTTATACACATCAGTGTATCCAACACTGAAGGTGGGTTGTAATTATACACATCAGAGAATCATGAACTAAAGGTAGATATCAGTTATACACATCAGTGTATCCAACACTGAAGGTGGGTTGTAATTATACACATCAGAAAATCATGAACTAAAGGTAGATATCAGTTATACACATCAGTGTATCCAACACTGAAGGTGGGTTGTAATTATACACATCAGAGAATCATGAACTAAAGGTAGATATTAGTTATACACATCAGTGTATCCAACACTGAAGGTGGGTTGTAATTATACACATCAGAGAATCATGAACTAAAGGTAGATATTAGTTATACACATCAGTGTATCCACCACTGAAGGTGGGTTGTAATTATACACGTCAGAGAATCATGAACTAAAGGTAGATATCAGTTATACACATCAGTGTATCCAACACTGAAGGTGGGTTGTAACTGTACAGAATCTGATGTTAAAGTTACATCAATAGTATCGTTAACCTGGGACACAGATGTAACGCAAGCGTTTTGCGAGGCGGACGCTTGTGAGATATGCCTGTGCGTGGTACATTCATATCATTACTGTCACTAGAAGTCAGTGAGTATTCTTTTACACCGCTTGTTGAAATAGTCAGACAGCAATTCTTGACTGCGGGAGATACCAGAAATGTGCTTCACACATTGTATCCATGTGTGTGGTCTGACAAGCGAACGCTTTAAACCACTAGCCTACACCGTCGCAAACTCAGATATTATTAATGTTGTGGGGAGTTAACATACGTCACTTAAAGTAGAAATGATATTGTTAAGAATTCTCTCCAGGGAAATTCGAATATCAGCATGTGTTAATTTGGACTGAGAGAAACTTTTAAACCTTTCCATTGTGAGTATAACACCATACGTATACAACACGGACCTAAGCGGGTTTGTATCTGTGTAATGTATCTTAAGTTAGTGTAAATTTAACTTGATTTAACTACAATTTTTATCCACCGTCATAACAGCTGCATTTATTTATTTGCAGCTTCTGTATGTTGACGGACAGATGACATAGTTGACATTGAAGTGTTCTCAGAGAGCCTCGATCTTCACCTTTCTACGACTACCAAAACATGTGGGCAGCGTTCATTGTCACTGGCATGTGCACGAGTATCCTTGGCAGTGATGTGGTCAAGGTTGGAGTGCTACTGCCCTCAAGTGGAAACTATCCATGGGTCATTCAGAAAACACTACCAGCGCTACAGATTGCCATAGAGCAATTATCAAAGAGCACAGATATTTTACCGAACCATCTACTTCAACTTGCTATCAGAGATAGTAAGTGTTCCGGAACAGAGGGGCCACTTGAAGCCATAGACTTATATAAAACAAGCAACGCTCATGTATTTATCGGGCCGGCCTGTGATTATGCTGTTGCGCCCGTGGCCCGATTCAGCAAACGATGGGGTATACCTGTGGTGACCGCGGGAGCTTTGGTCAGTGCATTCCACGATAAATCCGAGTATAAGCTGTTGACACGAATGATAGGTCCCTACAACAAAGTAGGGGAATTCGTCTTGAGCATTCTAACACATTTCAAGTGGCAACATGTTGGCATACTATACCCGGATCATACATACGGTCCAAATAAAGGAAAGTCAAGCTGTTTCTTCCAAGCGGAAGCGGTTTACATGGCACTGAAGAAAGCCTTTCCCGTCAGACCTTGGCATAAATCCTTCAGCCCCACACTCGGGGATGACCAGCTGAAGGCTTTGCTCCAGGAAGCTATAAACAACACAAGAGGTGAGTAAATCAGTTGCCTACATCATTCCATGATGTGGCATACTGTACCTTATACAACACGGCATGTTGATACCATATTCAATGCACAGTAAACAATGACTGCACGAAGTACATGGGTATTACATAGTAAAGAAAGGCTCAGCCTTAGCCATAGAATATTTAACACGTTTGAATCCAACAATCTGCAAAAGACATTGATCACCTTTAAGGAAAACTTATTAAAGGCTGTGTCAATAATGTTTTGCCATCTCACAATCCCCCAATGGATAGACATATTTAAGATACCTTAGGCCAATATTTTCTCAAAATGTTTGATGTAACGACGCTGTTGGCGCTTCGTGTCGCCATACTGCCCGTTCAATGGCGGCCACAAAGTATCATTAATTGTCTCATATATTATTTTAAGCAATTGGTCTCATATTTAGAACTGATACTGTATCATACTACATCGGTCCAAGGTCAAGTGCACAAGTTAAGGGTCAGTGCATATCACTGTACATTGATTCGTTCAACTGGTAAACTCGCGACACATGTTATAATGAAAAGTAAGCGTGGTGATCTAAATTAAACAGAGAAGAGACTGATATGGTTGTATCTGATACTAATTACAATGCTATTGAGTGATCTCGTTAAATCCTCAGTGTGGAACCGGAGTATTACCCATTGGTTACATGGCCTTTGAGACAGTTTGCTATGGTATATCTTTACAATATTCCACCAAGTGTGAACTTCACACGCAACACCAAGATCGGGAAGGTAGCGGGCAGCCTAAGTGTTAAAGCACTTGCTCTTCAATCCAAAGATACGGGTTCGGTTCGGCGCATGAGTGAGATGGCATCCACGGAGATATTGCTGAAGTATTATAAAAACTCCCACTCCATATTAAAGTCGAGTCTATTTAACATCATTACACAGAGTTTAACACTTTGTGGTTTCACTGTTACTTGAACGGATTTCGCACTAATGAACATTTCCGCAAGCAGGAATCATCAAGTACATTGGTTGACAACAACTGGTTGAAGCGAGCAAATCTTGATCAGTGATAATACAAGATTAGTATTAGTCATTGCACAAATCCATTACACGCACTACACAGCTGGTGATAATCATAATTAAATAAGACAGTTAGTGATAACCATTATTACTAAAGACAATTAGTGATAAACCTCATAACACAAGGATAGTCGTGATACTAAACATCACATATCATAATAAATCATAGCCTTTATTGAACGAGGACAGGAACTGATTGCACAGGACAATCAGTGAAAACATCACTTCAGTACACAAAGACTGCCATGATAAACCTCATCACACAAGGACAGTCCTTAGAACCCTCATCACATAAGGACAGTAAATGGTAACCCGCATTACACATGGTCAGTAAATGGTAACCCGCATTACACATCGTCAGTAAATGGTAACCCGCATTCCACATGGTCAGTAATTGATAACCTTCATTACAAACGGACAGATGTATAACAATAAAATGTTCTCGTCACGATATGGCTGAAATATTGCCGATGTGACGATAAATTATAACTCACTCACTCACTCACTCACTACAAACGGACAGTAAACGGTAACCCGCATTAACCAAGAACAGTCGTGATAACCCGCATGACACTAGAACAGTCATGATAACCCTCGTCACCAAAGGAAAGTCCTGATAACCCTCTTCACACAATGAGAGTACATGATAATCCGCATTAAAAAATGACAGTAAAAGATAACCCCCATAACTATAGGACAATAAATGATAACCCGCATTACAGGAGGACATTAATGATAACCCAAATTACATAAAGACAGTAAAAGAACACCCGCATTTCTCAAGGACAGTAAATGATAATGCTCATTAAACAAGGACAGTCATAATAACCCTCATTACACGAGAACAGTAAATGATAACCCGCATTAAATAATACAGTCCTGACAACCCATATTACAGAAGGACAGTAAATGGTAACCCGCATTACAGAAGGACAGTAAATGGTAACCCGCATTACAAAAGGACAGTAAATGGTAACACGCATTACAGAAGGACAGTAAATGGTAACCCGCATTACAAAAGGACAGTAAATGGTAACCCGCATTACAGAAGGACAGTAAATGGACAATCCTGATAACCCTCATCACACATGGACAGTAAATGATCACCCAAATTACACAAGGACAGTCTGTGATAACCTTCATTAGACAAATACAATCAGTGATAACCCTCGCTACACAATTACAATCAGTGATAACCCTCATTACACAATCACAATCAGTGATAACCCTCGTTACACAATAAGAATCAGTGATAACCCTCGTTACACAATAACAACCATTCATAACCCTCATTAAAAAAATACAATCAGTGATAATCCTCATTTCACAATTACAGTGATAACCTTCATTACACAATTACAATCAGTGATAAACCTCATTACACAATTGCGATCAGTGATAACCCTCAGTCCACAATTACAATCAGCGATAACCCTCATTACACAATTACAATCAGTGATAACCCTCATTACACAATTACAATCAGTAATAGCCCTCATTACACAATCACAGTGACTGTTAACCCTCATTAAAAGTTACAATCAGTGATAACCCTCATTACACAATTACAAGTTGCGATAACCCTCATTACACAATCACAATCAGTGATAACCCTCATTACATAATTACAATCAGTGACATTCCTCATTACACAACTACAATCACTGATAACCCTCATTACACAATCACAATAAGTGATAACCCTCATTACACAATCACAATAAGTGATAAACCTCATTACACAATTACAATCACTGATAACCCTCATTACACAATCACAATTAGTGATAGCCCTCATTACACAATCACAATTAGTGATTACCCTCATTACACAATAACAATCAGTGATAACCCTCATTACACAATCACATTCAGTGAAAACCCTCATTACACAATCACAATTAGTGATTACCCTCATTACACAATTACAATCAGTGATAACCCTCATTACACAATCACATTCAGTGAAAACCTTCATTACACAATTACAATTAGTGATAACCCTCGTTACATAATTACAATCAGTGATAACCCTCATGATACAATCACAGTTAGTGATAAACCTCATTACACAATCACAATCAGTGATAACCCTCATTACACAATCACAATCAGTGATAACCCTCATTACACAATCACAATTAGTGATAATCCTCATTACACAATTGGGATCAGTGATAACCCTCATTACTATGTCACAATTAGTGATAACCCTCATTTCACAGTTAAAATCAGTGATAACCCTCGTTACACAATCACGATTATTTATAACCCTCATTGCACAATTACAATCAGTGATAACCCTCATTACATAATCACAATAAGTGATAAACCTCATTACACAATTACAATCAGTGATAACCCTCATTACACAATCACATTCAGTGAAAACCTTCATTACACAATTACAATTAGTGATAACCCTCATTACACAATTACAATTAGTGATAACCCTCGTTACATAATTACAATCAGTGATAACCCTCATGATACAATCACAGTTAGTGATAAACCTCATTACACAATCCAAATCAGTGATAACCCTCTTTATACAATTACAATTAGTGATAAACCTCATTCCACAATCACAATTAGTGATAATTCTCATTACACAATCACAATCAATGATAACACTCATTACACGATTACAATCAGTGATAACCCTCGTTACACAAGCACAATCACTGATAGTGATAACCCTCATTACACAATTACAATCAGTGATAACAATCTCGTTACACAATTACAATCAGTGATAAAGCTTATTACATAATTGCGATCAGTGATAACCCTCAGTACACAATTACAATCAGTGATAACACGCATTACATAATTACAATCAGTGATAACCCTCGTTACACAATTACAATCAGTGATAACCCTCATTACACCATCACAATCAGTGATAACCCTCATCACACAATTACAATCAGTGATAACCCTCGTTACACAATTTCAATCAGTGATAACCCTCGTTACACAATTACAATCAGTGATAACCCTCATTACACAATTGCAATCAGTGATAACCCTCATTACACAATCACAATCAGTGATAACCCTCATTACACAATCACAATCAGTGATAACCCTCATTACACAATCAGTGATAACACTCAATACTGAAGGACAACTAGTGATAACGATCAGTACTCAAGGACAGTGAATGATAACCCTCATTACACCAAGACCAGACTCACTTTCAACACTGATAGGGATCCTCTACCACCAACATTGCCTTCCATGCACTTTGTTGTATCATGACCGGGCGTAAACAAGAAACACTTGATTGTTCAAAACCAAACAACTCCCAGGAAACAGTACAGTCGAGTGTGAATGGTGGAGCTTGTGTGACCTGCAGTGTGAAGCCTTTGCAATCCGAGCATTTGCTTGTGATCTGCGACAGAGGACTTGTGCCACTACTTGTTTTAACGTGGTGTCACGACAACAAGTGGCTTCACTTCAACTCATGTCGTGTTTGCTCTGGCGGTGGTACGTGTACGTGCCTACAGAGTACATGCCAAAGAAACACCAGCACACGTCCGCTATCTATCACAAAGTTTGAAGTTTCAATCAATCTTTATTTGGTACTTAAAAGGCCACAGTCCTGTTGCACATGCAAATACACAATATTTACAACTGGGTAGCAGGAAGGCATATGTTAAATATATTTACAGATTACAGGTTCTGTAATTCAATAGTATTTGTTAACAATAAAGTCATTCTTATTTCATTTGGCTGGGTATAATAGTGGGATGTTAAATATCTCTTTCTAAGGTTTTCATAGGCGGGACAGATGAAAAGAAAACGGTATTTGTCTTTTACAGCATTAACGTTACAGATGTTGCAAATTCTACGATTACGGGGAATATTGATATAACGCCCAGTTTCAACAAACAACTCGTGCGGTGAGCAGCGAAAACGGGATAAGGTTACAATGAGTTTCTTTCCAGTGATTTTTGATGAATGCATTTCTAGGCATAGTTCCGATTTCCAATATTTATAATACAGACATTTAGAGGATAGATTGATTCAAGCCATGTTTGTTATAGTATGGGGGCGTGGTGGGCGAGCTGTATAAATAGATTATAATAAAATGAACATAAAATGATATGATGATAATATATGATAAAAATGGAAAAGCAAATTGGGTAACTGATGTAAGGGAATATTTTATTCAAAAGGGGATATGGTTATGTGTGGAATAATCAAAACGCCCAACCAGAACATTATTTTATCATGTCTCAGATCCAACGAATGAAAGACATCTACCAACAAAGCTTGAATTAGGCTTTGGCAGTGTAGGTATCCGTTTTCAGGCACGGATTCGTTCAGGAATACGATGTGTTTTTCAAACCAATGTTACAACACCATTTCCCACTAGCCTTGTGTACCAACAAGTCTAGGTATATGTGTGCTATCTGTTTCTAATGGTACAAAGTTTGTGTTCTTCACTGTTTATCTCATATACGTTTTCGCACATAATATTAAAAGTATTCTGTAGAGCTCGTCGTATTTTTGGCATCCTTTTGGGTTGAATAAATGTCTTTTTTGATATAATTCCACAATATTTTGTACTTCATCTTACATGTTTTATTATCCACCCAGAGGACTCTGAATCTGAAATCTTTGCGGTGATCAATGGTGTTTAATACGCACGTGACAAGGAGGAGAAAGACGGAATGTCATGTTTAACACGCTGGGTTTGGAGTATATATAAATGAGTTTTTTCGAAGACTCTGGAAGGAAGCCTAACTCGTATAATAGTTCTGAGTTACACATTACTGATGTTATATCCAGTTCATTTCACACTGACGGTGATGGGCATGGATTAAATGGGTTTGTCCATGTGTTTCTTGAGACCTTTACTGTGAAAATTACCTTTATTTTTTTTCTGTTTAGTTATTTTGCTGTGTGCATCCCCCGACACTGTGAGGAATATCATGATCCAGTTCGCCCAACTTGGGCTTGACAACGGCGAGTTTGTGGTCATCAATCTGGACATGTTCTCAAAGTAAGAAGAAGGCATGTTTGCATATATTTGGAGCTATGGTACTTGTCTTCACGGAAAGATAGTCTGTAATAGATGAGCTGTTTAAGTTAATTTTATCTCCCTTTTTAGAAGGCTACATTCAATTTATGGATACATTTGTCTCCTGCGTGAACTCATTTGGACGTTCTGACGTTCCAACGGATCACCCGGTTGTGTCAGGTGCAGCAAATCGCTGAAGAGATTCGTCCCTCTGGCAGGGCGAAACCCCGTGACTTTGATTTCCATTCCTGGCTCGATTCCTGGGTCGACCCGATTTTGTTTCCAGGTTTGTCAGCATCAGACTCGTGCTCTTTGGTTTCACCAGAATGGATAATGTGCGTGACTTTCATAACCTCGGCCTTTACACCAACATCAAGCTGACAAGAGATGTTCCAAGAGATGTTCATATCAAACTAAATCACTCCATATGTCTTTAACACACACACACACACCAGTTCATTTTACCTTGACGTCATAGAAGCTGCTGGCGTTTATGTTTCATGGCTTTGGACATTTGTGCACGAATTACCATTGTTTTTCTTCCCTTGCGTAGAGTACTCTAAGTTGATTTTCCAAAATATCAAGACACTCTAAAAATATACTTTGTCGCAGGATAAAGTACACTCAGTGCACACGCACACGCACGAAAGCAAGCTAACACACACACGCGCACGCTGGAAGTTTTGATGAAGGCTAGATAGGAACATGATAAATAAAAACAAATTTAAAAAAATCATTGGAATATGATTATCATTGCATTCACTTATGCTTACAGTTGGAAAAGCGGAAGCAGTATACCTTGGTTCCGTGGAAGTGACACGACAGAGAGAAACACACAGGCAAAGAAGGCATATGAGTCTGTGATGACAGTTACCCACCGGCACCCCGCCAGTGCTGAGTTCGCCACGTTCTCGAAGGAAGTGAGAAGAAGGGGGTCCAGCTTGTACCCAGACTACGTTTATGACGAGGAGGAGGTACAGGGCTTCATTGTGACTGGTCAAACCTCCTTTCATCTTAAACATATATATATAACAACCAATTTTTAAATAGAAGAAAAAATATTATAATCTCAAAAGTGAATACGTTACTCTTGATCTTGCTCTATTATTAGTCGAGAACCATACTCAACGTGAAAGTAACATGTCACACCAGCTTTTCTATCATTTTTGTTGTTTTTGATTCACCAAACTTCTGTTTAGTGTGACAGTTCCACAGGCAGCTAACGGTTTCACTTTTGTCTCCACCTATTACCTGTCACAACAATGGACCAGCACACGGTCATGCGCGATCTTAAATAAAAACTACAAACAAAAAATATGGGAACACCCTAAAAATTGATAGTCATATATAAATTGAAGCGTGATGGGGTCATTTATACTCTAAGGTAAATGCAACTTTTTGTGTGCTTAATGGGCACTATAAACGACATGTTGGAACATGTAGTGAAGGATGCTGAAACACACCAGCACCATGTTTGATTCAAACGCCCAAACACAACAGCCTAGTGCATGTGGAAGACAGACTTCCCCTGCAGCTTGTGTCAACTGGGCACAGGCAGTTGTGAATCGGTTCCGAAGGGCTCGGACCATAGCATATCGGTCATCTGCCCTTGATGCTTTTCTGGGTATTCGAGAGCGAGGTCTCACCTTTACTCTACCAGTGGCCTGGAACCTGTCCCTGGGGACACCTCAAGACGGAGAGCAGCACTTATGCATTCTCCATCCTGTAACCATGCAATGGTCCTGCCTCTGTTGCGGACGCTTAACGGTTTGCTCTGTGGCATGGTGAAGAAGATGCAAGGCTTCAATACTGCCTGTAGCTTCTTTTAAAGGAAACGTTGCCACAAGCTGCATGGGAAGTCTTTCTACCACATACACTAGGCCGTTGTGTTTGGGCGTTTGAATCAATCATGGTGCTGGCGTGTTTCAGCATCATTGTTTTTCGCTGTTTTTAACAATGTTTCATTTCACTCAAACTCAACGAATATTGAATCAGTTGCTTCACTGCATGTTCCAACATGTCGTTTAAACTGCCCATTAAGCACACAAAAAGTTGCATTTACCTTAGAGTATAAATGACCTCACCACGTTTAAGTTTATATATGACTATCAATTTTTAGGGTGGTCCAATTTTGTTTGTTTGTAGTATATAATCCTCTTGCTTGTTTGAAGGTAAACCTGTTTGTTGGCGCCTTCCACGATGCTGTGTTTCTGTACGCTATCTCGCTGCATGAAACCCTTGAGTCTGGAGGGAACGTAACTGACGGTGTCGCCATCACCAGCAGAATGTGGAACCGGACATTTCGAGGTACATATGCAAGTTTTGTCACTGCATACTATCAAACACTGAATATAGAACCTATCATAACATGATTCTTTTTCGCATTAAATATGGAAGTAAAAGATGTTTATATTTTGTAAGTTGGTGACTACATGTAATGATGATGATAACAGAAGTGTCTGAAGCATTATGGTGGAAACAGAGGCAGAAACAGAGGCAGATGGTACAATATATGATTACATATGATCTGACTTCCTGTTTCTGATTCCATCACAAGGGATAACTATTTCAAAGCACGAACCATGAAGGATCGTTTTACTAATATAAGTTCTCTTTTAATTATTGCATTTTAAAAAGAATTAGACTTGGTAACTGATTTGTAAATAGATACATATTTTATTATTGGGAGTTTAGATTAGTAACTGAGATTGTTAGTGGCTGTACCCTCAAAGGGGGTTGAAGTAGCGTAAAATTATTGTCCTCCTGAGAGGGTACGTAAGTCCCAAACATTCAAAGGAAATTTAAATTTACCAGCTGTTTTAAATGTAGTATTCTTGTCATTTTAATTTTGGCTAAATTTGACTTCAATCGCCAGCGGCTGAAGGGATGATATAAATTGAGCTAGGGTCCATGCACATAGCAAAACTAATGTAAGTCCCCATGGTCCCTAATTTGGTGATCTACCTTCAGTTGTTGGCGATCTATAGCCAGTTTGTATGTTGTATTGTCCGAATAGTGCTATTAGTTTTACCTTTCTACACTAGTTTTAGTTGTAATTGTGATATTCTAGTTGTTTTACTGTCCTTCGTAGACAGGTTTTTATCATATACGTATATTCCATTTCATTGTCAAATATGTTCTCGTCACGATATGGCTGAGATATTGCCGATGTGACGTTAAATATTAACTCACTCACTCACTCTTGAATCTGATGTGTAGTTCTTAAGAAAAAATATTATCTTTTGATACTATTATTCCAGTCTATGTGTTGAACAGCTTGGGTATGCATACGTTCGTGTAAGATCTCCTATTAATGAACTATTTCTACTCAGCTGTAGTGCTGTCGGTGTAAACACAAAATGTAAAGATGTAACTCGTCCAACATAAAATCGTAGAGCTCATCCATCTGGATTCAAACTGTGTTGCAAAGGATTTCATTCCTGTGAATTCATATCAGTATGGACCTTCACCGAGTGAGGGTGAAATATTTTAAGCTCCGATGTTCATACAGTTTTGGCTGTTACTTTATATGTCAATGACCACACGCGGTGTGAGCGTCAGGTAGGTATCATTTTACTCCCCAACAGTCTACACTAGTAATTCTATTACATGGGTCATGCGGTTCAGGTGAAAAAGACTTTGAGTACTGTGCCTTAACTAATGTTGTTATTGCTATAGATTCAATTATCATTTAGGATCGGGGAGAGAGACTACGAATGTGGGGAAGAAACAACAGTTGTATTCCCAGAACAGATCACACCCCCCACTCACCTGAGATATAAGGATATGTTAGCCAAACATTGTACATTGTGCCTAACGTATGGTACGGAGATTTTTCTGCTGTTTGGTTTGTAACACCTTACTTATCAATATTACAGCTGACGGCGGTCTGTAAATAATCGAGTCAAGACTAAACAATCCACTCATTGACATTATGAGCGTCTAAACAATTGGGATACGATGAGTCAACCAAGTCAACGACCCTAACCACCCGATCCCGTCAGTCGCGTGTTACGACAAGCACAGTTTTTTGAAAACCAATTATTTCTGAGTCTTCACATGTCGGGGCTTTACGTAGTCACAAGGGCCACTGGAATGCGGGCGTGTGTTTGGAATGTGTGGCACCGTGTAGACATACACAGCGTCACACAGTCACAGCAGGGGATTCTATACTTCCAGTCTTACGAGATTTAACGATGCATTGCTACAGTCTGTACCATTAGTGGAATTATATTTCACTGATTGATGCTTATAT
This sequence comes from Haliotis rubra, assembly GCF_003918875.1. Taxonomy (NCBI): domain Eukaryota; kingdom Metazoa; phylum Mollusca; class Gastropoda; order Lepetellida; family Haliotidae; genus Haliotis; species Haliotis rubra. The sequence goes on along the minus strand of NW_025765380.1, from coordinate 132,501 downwards.
AGTAGGTTTTGATCTAAGACTGGTATATGCCTTCATACCTGCGGTGTAGTAATGCATCAGACATGGTAATATCGCACATTTTCCGTGGTTAAACAATACACGCTATTCCATTGTTCTTTTGGACTTACTGACAGTCGCCACTTGGGATGGGAAACACATATGTTTCTCAGATGAGAAGCTAAGGGGAATATGTAAGGTAGCCTACTCGAAACTCGGAATTCAGGACTATCTGTCTGTTGCAAAATCTCTGATCCAACAGTTGTATTTCGTTCTGATTGATTATCCGTGATTCCTGGTAGCTCGGACGTTAATTTCTGCGTGGATCTGTTGAAGGTCGTCTTAATGCAGATCTGGTGACCAGCGCTATGTGATAGGTTATTGTATGCCTTTGTACATTTCCGTCGTGGATCGTTCTTCATGCAGTCAACCATTGGCTATGTGATGAAGTTGAGATCTCCTTGATGACTTCTCTGTGTGGCATTTTTAGAAGTTGGAGAGTCAGATAAGGACACACTAACTTTACAGAGGAACATCTTCTTAATTCAGGCGATGCGACGTTTCGATACGATTCTTGTTTCGTTGTCAAGCAAGCATGAATCAGGTAGAAACAGGGTAATATATATATATATATATATATATATATACAAAGTAGAAGCAACAAAAGCAGCCAGAAGAAGATTTGCAACAGTGTAAACATTGATTGTTGCAGGTATCACGGGGACGGTGACAATAGACAGCAATGGAGACAGGGACAGCGACTACTCGCTGCTAGACCTCGACCCTAGCACCGGGAAACTGGAGGTAGGATACACAATATTGCGTGAGACACAAGACAGGGGACACCAGAAACGGGCTTCACGCATTGTGCCACTTTGGGGAATCGAATGGCCTGTGATTGGCTGCAGCGTGACGAGCGGGGGAGTGAACCATAATGCTACCCTTTCTCCCCACTCCATCGCCCCGCGTCAGTAGTTAGAGCACAGTTAAATACTTACGGGTAATCACTGGTCACTTGTTGGGTCAGGATATCTATATGGTGATAACGTAATCTAAAGTACGCAGTGGGACGTGAAACTATCGTGTCTCATCACAATTATATGCTTCATTATGAGAAACGCTAACCAACAATCACGTTACCGCATGGATAATTCATTTTCAGTAGGAAATCGAAACATCGGTAGTGGGTGGTGGACTTGGTGTGATCTGCAGTGCCGATTTTGTGGAAGTCGAATATTTGTCTGTGGTCTAAGAGAGATCGAGAACTTGTGGCACACCTATACCTGGATATACGTAGCTGCTTTCCAATACACTGGCGACAAAACGTTTACATAAACTTTAAAATCACTGTCACTCGTCCACTGTTTCATGTTTACACCTGGTGTTTTCAGTGAAGAGCTAGCTATTTGTTACCTGTACATTTAACGGCTGTGAACTGAAATTGGGGCCAAATGGGCACCCCAGTTTAATTGTCACGTCACATGCAATGTGTAACCAGTATTGTCCTTATTGTGAACTGGCTAATGACTGTGGTTAATAAAGGAAAACTTTTACATAAATATTTGCTGTAAAGCGAGTGTCAATCCGATTTTATGAAACGTGACCAGTGAGTACAGTCTATCAACAGATTTCACGAAGAATGACTATTTATACATTCAATACTACATTATTGTTAGATATCAGTGTAAATGCAATCCAATACATGCTGACGGTCACAAGGGTCTCTCACGAAATGTTATGATTAATTGAATAAAAGGTGAGTAAAAGGCAACAGCTTCACCATAGAAATTTGAAAGTAAGTGTCATGGACCAAGAATTAAAACAAAGTTGTTTTGAAACAATGCAAGGAGAGAGGAAACCTTAAGGTGGTTTAGTATTACGTGTAAAATATAACACACTAATCTCAGACCGAAAGCGTGATTGGCTTAACACGTGAAGGTCCCTTGTACACTTAAACAATGCTCGGTTATCCGTCAAAATGTTTACAAAGATAGATTACATGAAGCGTCGTAAAATATTTCAACCATTCTTGCTGTATGATGGCGCCTGGTTCACAATTATTGAATCTATCAACAGGTTGTCTCAAACTACTTCGGGAATAGGAAACGATACGAACCGGTTGCCGGGAGAATGATTCACTGGGCTGGAGGAAAGACTTCTCCCCCACCAGACGTGCCTAAGTGTGGATTTGATGGAGCCAAATGTCAACAGCCAGAAGATCAATCTGATGGTAAGGGTGTCAGGCTGTGTTTGTTTGATGAAGCCGATTGTGTGTTGTGTTTGGATGCAGACGTACATCTGGTGTGATGGAGTCATTTGTCCTTCTAGGGGACAGAGTCGTAATGCAGACATAGTTGGGTCTCATAGAGCCATCTGTCCACCAAAGGGAGAGAGTTGTGATGCAGACATGGTGTGGTTGTGATAGAGCCAATTGTACACCAAAGGGAAAGAGTTGTGATACAGACATAGTGTGGTTGTGATAGAGCCAATTGTCCACCAAAGGGAGAGAGTTGTGATACAGACATGGTGTGGTTGTGATAGAGCCAATTGTACACCAAAGGGAGAGAGTTGTGATACACACATGGTGTGGTTGTGATAGAGCCAATTGTACACCAAAGGGAGAGAGTTGTGATACAGACATAGTGTGGTTGTGATAGAGCCAATTGTCCACCAAAGGGAGAGAGTTGTGATACAGACATAGTGTGGTTGTGATAGAGCCATCTGTCCACCAAAGGGAGAGAGTTGTGATACAGACATAGTGTGGTTGTGATAGAGCCATCTGTCCACCAAAGGGAGAGAGTTGTGATGCAGACAAAGTGTGGTTGTGATAGAGCCAATTGTACACCAAAGGGAGAGAGTTGTGATGCAGACATAGTTTGGGTCTGATAGAGCCAATTGTACACCAAAGGGAGAGAGTTGTGATGCAGACATAGTTTGGGTCTGATAGAGCCAATTGTACACCAAAGGGAGAGAGTTGTGATGCAGACATAGTGTGGTTGTGATAGAGCCAATTGTACACCAAAGGGAGATAGTTGTGATACAGACATGGTGTGGTTGTGATAGAGCCAATTGTACACCAAAGGGAGATAGTTGTGATGCAGACATGGTGTGGTTGTGATAGAGCCAATTGTACACCAAAGGGACAGAGTTGTGATTGTGATAGAGCCAATTGTACACCAAAGGGAAAGAGTTGTGATGCAGATATGGTGTGGTTGTGATAGAGCCAATTGTCCCCCAAAAGGGAGAGAGTTGTGATGCAGACATAGTGTGGGTCTGATGGAGCCAATTGTCAACCAAAGGGACAGAGTTGTGACGCAGACATAGTGTGGGTCTGATGGAGCCAATTGTCCACCAAAGAGAGAGAGTTGTGATACAAACATGGTGTGGTCTGATAGAGCCAATTGTCAACCAAAGGGAGAGAGTTGTGATGCAGACATTTTGGTTGTGATAGAGCCAATTGTACACCAAAGGGAGAGAGTTGTGATGCAAACATAGTGTGGTTGTGATAGAGCTAATTGTCCACCAAAGGGACAGAGTTGTGATGCAGACATAATGTCGGTCTGATAGAGCCTATTGTACACCAAAGGGAGAGAGTTGTGATGCAAACATAGTGTGGGTCTGATAGAGCCAATTGTACACCAAAGGGAGAGAGTTGTGATACAGACATAGAGTGGTTGTGATAGAGCCAATTGTACACCAAAAGGAGAGAGTTGTGATGCAAACATAGTGTGGTTGTGATAGAGCCAATTGTCCACCAACAGGAGAGAGTTGTGATGCAGACATAGTGTGGGTCTGATAGAGCCAATTGTACACCAAAGGGAGACAGTTGTGATGCAGACATAGTGTGGGTCTGATAGAGCCAGACTATATCTTAGGAAACATCAGACGGCATGTTACTATAGAAATATAATAACCCTAATTTCGGTGGAGTCTTATGACGTGAAGGAATGGCGATAGTCGTCCGTTAACAACTCATATTTTCTTAGTGTGTATAGCGACCACAAGCGTGCTTACTTAGGACACTATCATTGACACTGTATCATTTCAGAAGGATTTCCACAGTACGGCATCGTGATTATCGTACTGGGGTCCATCCTGCTGCTGGTGCTGGTGGCCGCCCTCCTCATCTACAGATGGAAGTTCAGCAACTATTACGCCATGTCACATTCCACGTGATAGACAGACGTCACACCTATATATCTCTGCAACTCAAAACAATGTTAAATTGATACGTACTACTAAACCGTACATTCTACAAAATTGATTATGAAACAGTCAGGATTATCTTGTTCACACACAATCTGCTATATATCATCTACACAACACAAAGTATATCATTATAAAACCTACTATACACAATTACACAACCTGCTATACACAATTACACAACCTGCTATATATCATTACACAACCTGCTACACATCATAACACAACCTGCTATATATCATTACACAACCTGCTGTATAACAATTACACAACCTGTTATACATCATTACACAACCTCATATACATGATTACACAACCTGCTATGTATCATTACACAACCTGCTATACATTCTAAGACAAGCTGCTATATATCATTACACAACCTGCTAAACACAATTACACAACCTGCTATACACAATTACACAAACTCCTATACACAATTACACAACCTGCTATACATCATTACACAAATTGCTATACACAATTACACAACCTGCTATACACAATTACAGAAATTACAGAAACTGCTATATATCATCAGACAACCTGTTATACATCATTACACAACCTGCTATATATCATTGCACAACCTACTATATATCATTACACAACCTGCTTATATCATTACACAACCTGCTATATATCATTACACAACCTGCTATACATCATTATACAACCTGTTATATATCATTACACAACCTAATATATATCATAACGAACCCTGCTATATATCATTACACAACCTGCTATGCACAATTACACAACCTGCTATACATCATTACACAATCTGCTATACACAATTACATAACCTGCTATATATCATTACACAACCTGGTATATATCAGTACACAACCTGCTATACAGAATTACTCAACCTCATATATATAATTACACAAACTGCTATACATAATTACACAACTATGCATCATTACACAACCTGCTATTACACACAACCTGCTATATATCATCATTACACAACCACAACCTGCTATATATCATTACACAACCTGCTATATCATTACACAATTACACAACCTGCTATATATCATTACACAACCTGCTATACACAACCTGCTATATATCATTACACAACCTGCTATACATCATTACACAACCTGCTGCATATATCATTACACAACCTGCTATATATCATTACACATACAAAATTGCATATATATATATCATTACACAAACTGCTATACATCATTACACAACCTGCTATACATCATTGCTACACAACACAACCTATATATATACATCATTACACAACCTGCTATACATCATTACACAACCTGCTATACACATATTACACAACTGCTATATTTCATTACTATATATCATTCATTACACAACACTGCTATACATCATTACACAACCTGCTATACATCATTACACAACCTGCTATACATATACATCATTACACAACCTGCTATATATCATTACACAACCTGCTATATATCATTACACAACCTGCTATATCATCATTACACAACCTGCTATATATCATTACACAACCTGCTATATATCATAACACAACCTGCCATATATCATTACACAACCTGCTATACATCATTATACAACCTGCTATACATCATTATACAACCTGCTATATATCATCAGAAAACCTACTATACATCATTACACAACATGCTATATATCATTACACAACCTGCGTTATATCATTACACAACCTGCTATTTATCATTACACAACCTGATATATTTCATAACACAACCTGATATACACAATTACACAACCTGATATATATCATTACACAACCTGCTATACACAATTACACAAGCTGCTATATATCATTACACAACCTGCTATACACAATTACACAACCTGCTATACATCATTACACAACCTGCCATACACAATTACACAACCTGCTATACACAATTACACAACCTGCTATACATCATTACACAACCTGCTATACATCATTACACAACCTGCTATACGCAATTACTCAACCTGTTATATATCATTACACAACCTGCTATAAATCATTACACAACCTGCTATACAGAATTACACAAGCTCATATATCATTACACAAACCGCTAAACATCATTACACAACCTGCTATACATGATTACACAACTTGCTACACATCATTACACAGCCTGCTATACACAATTACACAACCTGTTATATATCATTACACAACCTGCTATACACAATTACACCACCTGCAATACATCATTACACAACGTGCTATACATCATTACACAACCTGCTATATATCATTACACATCCTGATATATATCATCAGACAACCTGTTATACATCATTACACAACCTGCTGTATATCATTACACAACCTGATATATATCATCAAACAACCTGCTATACATCATTACACAACCTGCTATATATCATTACACAACCTACTATACATCAGTACACAAGCTGCTATATATCATTGCACAACCTACTATATATCATCACACAACCTGCTTATACATCATTACAGTTCCTGCTATATATCATTACAGAACCTGCTATTCATCATGCACAACCTGAGATATATCATAACACAACCTGCTATATATCATTACACAACCTGCTATGCACAATTACACAACCTGCTATACATCATTACACAACCCGCTATACATCATTACACAACCTGCTATACAACATTACACAATCTGCTATACACAATTACATAACCTACTATATATCATTGCACAACCTACTATATAGCATCACACAACCTGCTATATATCATTACACAACCTGTTATGCAACATGTACACATACTGCTATATATCATTACACAACCTGCTATACATCATTACACAACCTGCTATACATCATTACACAACCTGCTATATATCATTACACAACCTGCTATACATCATTACACAACCTGCTATACATCATTACACAACCTGCTATATATCATTACACAACCTGCTATATACCATTTACAACAACCGTGCTATAAACTCACTACACTCACTTTCTATACATCATTAGGTTGTTTTAGTTTCTATAAATTACATTTAGCGCTATACAATGGTTTCATTGCATAATATATGTTATTTCTCACCCTGCTTTATATCATCACACAACCTGTTATGCAACATGTACACACACTGCTATATATCTTATACGAATGGTAGCAGTCGACGCACCGAACCTACTATATATCATCACACAACCTGCTATACATCATTACAGTTCCTGCTATATATCATTACAGAACCTGCTATTCATCATGACACAACCTGATATATATCATAACACAACCTGCTATATATCATTACACAACCTGCTATGCACAATTACACAACCTGCTATACATCATTACACAACCCGCTATACATCATTACACAACCTGCTATACATCATTACACAATCTGCTATACACAATTACATAACCTACTATACATCAGTACACAAACTGCTATATATCATTGCACAACCTACTATATAGCATCACACAACCTGCTATACATCATTACACAACCTGCTATATATCATTACACAACCTGCTATACATCATTACACAACCTGCTATACATCATTACACAACCTGCTATATATCATTACACAACCTGCTATATACCATTGCACAACAACCGTAAAACTAAACTCACTCACTCACTCACTTTCTGCGAAGCGCCTTAGGTTGTTTTAGTTTCTAAATTACATTTAGCGCTATACAATGGTTTCATTGCATAATATATGTTATTTCTCACCCTGCTTTATATCATCACACAACCTGTTATGCAACATGTACACATACTGCTATATATCTTATACGAATGGTAGCAGTCGACGCACCGAACCGAATTATTCCCCTTCAACCAATTTTTTTCTGATCAACATCGGTGCATTTCAGACCGTCAACGTTCTTTATCCGAGATGAAATAATGTGTGTTGAATAATTTCGCAATGGTCCTCACGAAAGGTTTAGCCCGCTTATGAGATGGTTGCATGTACTATAACGCAGAAGCCATTAGTTTAATGAAAATTAAGATAAATGTATTTATGATATTATTCATGTTCCACATGCTAAAGAGGCAACACAGAAACGGTTGTGTAATAAACATATACGTATTAAGACTGATATGGCTTGTCAATACATTCTCAATGAGTGGGGGCTGTGGGGTAGCCTAGTGGTTAAAGCGTTCGATCGTCACTCCGTAGATCGGGGTTCAATTCCCTATATGGGAACAATATGTGAAGCCCACTTCTGGTGTCTCGCGCCGTGATATTGCTGGAATATTGCTATACGCGGGGTAAAGCTAAAGTCACTCACTCACTCACTGAATGAGCGATTTGATTTTGAGGTCGCAGATCTCAGGACTGGATCAGGGGGTCAGTGTAAGTTAATATAGCTACCTTCGGAAACAACTTAGTCGCAGTCGGTTCCATGTGAAACCCGCAAGAAGGAACCACCTTTCATGAATGGAGACGTTCTATAATTTGATATCGTGGTATTTGGCAACAATGACTATTCTTTTGGCAGTTCTCGTACGAAGCCCATATCATCCCTGGGCCTCTTTGCTAGTCCTTGGCCTTCTGCCTGCCAGCTAATGTGGGCGTCCCAGGTTCACCTGTATTTCTTTTGCGAAACTGGTATATAATAAGCTCTACTATGACCTTTAGGGTAAGTGGAGAACTACTAAATCAGTACATCGAAGAAGGTACAGTACACCTGAACAAGTGCTACGTTTGAAAGGCCATCCTGGAACATATATGTCAACCGTACACAATACCCATTTTCCATCACCATGTCAGGAAAATGTAAACTATCGATCGTATTTGCATTGTATATACGTTATACATAGATGAACTGTGGACAGTATATACTCTTCAAAGAAAATAAATGACATAGGAACCATTTGAATTTAGGAAAATATTTGACACAAGCCAATCCATGCTGAATCCCAACATGTTGGGGAATGGTTACCGACAACAAAACGTTTGAGAAAGAAACGTTGAACAAAAACGTAACGGTACACTCACGTCTGTAATGCACCCCACATGTAATGCACGTGCATCTTGAAATTGTGTATCACCATGAGCCGAAACCTATGAATGTAGGCTTTAAAAGCCACATCAATGGTACTCCACATGTATTGATTTAAGCCACTATAGACGACAAGGGAATGAAGAGACTGACAGAAGCTCAACGACACAACGCCATTGCAGCATGAGGTGGCAAGGCACTTCAGCGTGTCCAGACAGACCATCGCAAACATATGGACCTGATACAACAATGCTGTGAGTGTTAATGTCAGGTCGACCTAGAGCTACGACCGTTGCCCAGAATCGCTACATCCGGTTGAGACATCTTCGTTCAAACACCACGGCAGCATCATTCACAACACTCCAAATCCCTGGACTGCCCCGAATCTTCGACCAGACGGTGCGCTATGGGAAGCCAGATTGTTTGCCAGAAGACCAGTTCAACGTCACGTCATTCCATTCATCAACGTCAACGGTTGATCTTTGGAGCATGAAAATGCTCGACCTCACGTTGCAAGTGTTTGACAAGACTTCCACCAGCAAACGATGTTCAAGTGTTACCTTGGCCAATTTGTCCCCAATTGAACATTTATGGTATACTCTTGAACGACGCTTGCGTTAGCGTATTCCGCCACCTCAGACAAACACTTTCATCTTCGAGCTACAATGTGTCTCGAATGCCTGTATCATTTTGATTGAGGTACAATGAGAAAGCAGTATATCTCACCCTCGAGAATTGTTTACATTTTTTCCATTTATCCCCTACTTTTTGAATGAATCGGAGCCCAATTAACAATGTTTATCCGCGCATATACAATTAAGATTGATAACATGCCACATCACATTTTACACGTATATGTACTAAAGATTTATAATGTATTACAAATTCTCCGATATCCTAAGGTACGACTAAAGATGGATTGAATCTTTTCCACTTTGTATTATTATGTAAAACATAAACAGCCCGGAAAAACAACTAAGAATTTACTGAGGATGAACTTTACTAAAACTGTCATTTACTGTTTTGACAATGCAATATTTTCCCTTTGTGATGGAAAAATCACATGCCAGACCATGATTCTGTCCTCTCAGGGGATACAAAACGAAAGATATTCACGAATATATACTCATGCCAATAATGGTTGTCACCCCCTCCCACCCCAACCCCTCCCCCACACCACACCCCTTCTCCAATAACAAAAATTAAAGGGGGTGACAACCATTATTGGCATGAGTATATATTGACTGGCCAATACGACATCGACTTAAAGGTACCTCCCCAAATCTGGACTGACAACCCAAGTAGGTGTAACTTATAGTTAGTTTAGTTCCATGTAAGTTGTTGATGCATCCTTGTGCGTCCCCCCTCTTTTGCATTAGATCCTGGATTTGACAGCTAATGACAGGATTATAATCAGATCTTGGGATAAGAAGAGGTGTCACAGAGTTCTGCTTGAGCTGTAGCAACAACTATTGTGGCAACAGTGATCCAATCATGGCGGGTAACCAACAAAATACGATATCGTATCGTCCAGAGGCAAGATTTTCGACAAAAGTGAATGTAATTAGTTTTAAATTTTGAGAATTTCAATCCATTTGGTATACAACATTTATCAGTTTCTTTGAAACACAGTTGAAGTTGTCTTTCACAAGCAAGTATGCATATTTTTGCCACGGTAAGAAATATTAACATCCTCTACAAATAGCTATTGATCAACTGCATCACATAAAACTGTTGATAAACTGCGAATCCTCATGCTAAATAAAAAAAGGCAAAATACTGCCTTGAGGGCTACCCTGATCCGGACTGTAATGATCAGCCAGCGTAGAACATACGCCGACTTGCAATTGCCCTAAACGATCGATGGTACTTCTGGTTTTACGGACGCTACATTGAATATGCGTTATTGGGTTATTGTTTTCTGAGTACTAAATCAGTCGATTACTGGTACTTACCACGCGTTTCACGGCTTTGCAAACGCAGCTTGTTAATGGAATTAGTCGATGATTTGAAGGATCGGTGTGATCACTTCCAGGTATAGGTATTAAGACAATTATCAGCATGCCATGAAGAAGGACAGTTCCTCGATGTCCAATTGTTGTCAAACATACTTAAAGGAGTCTGCTATCTGAATTGAACTAAATATTTCATAATTGGAAGGGGGAGAATATAAAGTCAAGATGTCACCAAGTTCATGTGCAATATCTGCTTTATTCATTAATAATTGGTCTATGTCTTAAAGAAGGTGAATGCTACATTTAGAGCCCTTACCTTTTATATTCTGGATCATATTAAATACCAATATATAGTAGACATCGGCGTATGTGAAGTGAATTTGGATACGTACTTGTACCCATACTTGCGTTTACTGTGTTTGAACGAACACCATGTTTCAGCATTAAAAATCTTCATTTTTTAGGTTTGTAGAAAATAGTTTGGCGACGGTAATTTTTTTTAGCCTTATTCCTCGCCTTCCAAGCGTAAGTTGTTTGCAGTCATTGTTTAAGCAACTGTCGAGAACATTCTGATACACTTGCCACCTATGTTATTTACTTCAACAAAGAAAGGTTTTATAACAGGAACATTCATAAAAAGTTTAGGATTTAGTTTAACAATACATAACGTTTGATATTAAGGTCGGTTAGCTTCTTTTTAGAAAAATATCTTGTGAATAGAGAAACATCAGATGTGGTCACAGAGTTTCGTGTAGGGAAAGGGTCATTTCCAGAGATGGCGTTGTGAACTGAACGTTCAGTTTCATTCAGAAGGCTCGAGTCTGTATCTGCCAAATCTAGGTTGATAATATTCCTGTGCCGGGATGCAAATACGTGTTGGAACCTTCATCATAAATGCATACATAATCAATTGAAATAGACTCCACCAGTATTTCACCTATAGTGTTTGAAGTTGTACCACCCCAGATTGGGTGGTGGCTATTTAAGTCTCCATGGTTAAACATGGTCCAGGCAGTAGATCATACAGTGATTGCAGATCAGCTGGTTAAACATCTGATGAAGGCGGGTGAGCACAGAGTAAATGAAAAAGGACGGGCAATGGAAGTCAAAAGATGTTTAGTGTACAAAAGTCCTCTGGCCCATATACGTTGGAGTTATACATATACATTATACATACATGTATGCTGCAATAAGTAGTAATCCAAACAGGGATTCATGTTACAAGCAGTAAATCACGTTACTAATAGTGAATTACGACGGACCTCCAAAACTTTATGTCCAATTGTTACGTTTAATACGAGCATAATTAATACAGTACGACAGCTTTGTTGTTACTTGCTGGCCACCTGGTGAAAGATGTAGTTTAAAAGCTAATGAAAGTGGCTTACATTAGTAATATTCAGTTATATATTTCGTACGCAATTCATCATAAAATGACATACAAGTGAAAAATGAATATCATTTTTGATATCTAAATTACACAGAGGGCACTTTCTCTTGCATCTTTCAGTTATATATAATGTATATAAACGTATATATAAACGTATAAATGGATATCTTAATTTCTTTGGTGTTAAAACGATAGATATAGCTCTGGCTGAGTCTAATATAAGTGATTCGACATATCGTCAGAAAAACAGATCTGCTGTTGCATCATCTTGCAAAGGACAATCATCAAAACAACCATTAAAACAGAATCAGTATGCAACAAAAAAATAAATGATTTAACCATTCCGCTTTCGGAAATACATTTTATGGTATTGGTCGACTTTTTAAGTATCTTATTTGTTAACAAAATGAGGTTCAGCTTTTAGACCCCTTTGTTAAGCTTCTGCCTTACCATTACTCATGCCCCATGTAAATCTTCTACAACAGTTTTGTGTCTATATCAGGTTTTTTTTACACTACAGTTTTCCATTAATATCGTTACGTTTAGGTCGAAATGTCTTTAGCGATTTTCGTGCAACCCGTCGGGCACCCTTACACTTAGTATTTAGCTGTAGGTCTATATGTAGAAAAAAGAAAACTGAACTTGAAAATAGTGAAGTTCAATATCTTTTGAATTTGTGCTCTAAAAATGACAACAAAACTGTCTGGTGTAAAGTCAAGTCACTCACAGGGTCTTAAAGCCAGTCTAACACCATCACATCGACACAGTCGACGGACTATTTTATGAGTGTATGTAATATAACTGATATAGCTGTCGACGATGAGATGATTGATGATGCTAAAACATTGTTTGACATTATTGATGGATTGGATTGTGTCGGTTGTAATATTGATATTGGCATTGATAATGATGTTGACTGTATTTTATACAGTGATATCTCTCCAGAGGAGATTGAAGCAGCAGGTAAATACGTGAAGTGTGGGAAAGCTGCTGGGCCAGATGGCATTAAGACTGAAATGATCATTTGTTGTATCTATTTGTTATTGCCTTATTTGGTGTTGATTTATAATCATGTTCTCTGCTCCGGTGTATATCCACAGGAATGGGCGAAAGGTATTATTGTGCCCCTGCATAAGAAAGGTAATGTAAATACAGTTGATAATTTTCGTGGTATTTCGCTCATGGATGTTCTGGCTAAATTATTCTGTATTGTCATTAATAATCGCCTTCAAATTTTTGCAGACTGTTATGATAAGATATATCTTTCTGAGAGCGAGAGAGAGAGAAAGAGCGAGAGAGCGAGAGAGGGAGAGAGAGAGGTGTCATCACAGGCCCTATGGATTTGAAATTTTGTCTGAGTAGTAGTTTGCTCAAATAAATATTATGATGGTGTCGCAAGTTCTTCATTTTTGCTTCTGGGGTTAGGACAGCCACCTTCTGTGTTCTTCTCTCTGTCCAGTTAATAGTAGCTGGATTCTACAGGCGCTGTTGGAGTTTCGGGGAGGGTGGGGAGGGTGTGTGTGTGTGAAATTCTTGCATTGCGAAAGTTATGTCCAACATTTATTCTTCAGAGCGGCACTTGGTCTAATTAGATAATGGCACATTACGGTGATGGGTAATGACATGAGATAAGGAAAGTTATTCTATTACAGGTATATAGCGATGTGATAATATATAGCACATCATGTCAGTTAAGTGACTCATGGTATTTCAAACTGGTGTCAGGAAGTTTATAAACCGGTACAAATGATATTATACAATCCAGTTTCAGGAACTTACAGATCGGATTCTTTTGTTTCTTATAGCATCTTCCCTGCGTTTTTCTTCCTTTCCTGTATTCTGCCGACGTCGATCGTCCCTCTTGCTCCTCCAGATTATCCAAAAGGCTTCTATTAAGAAAAGCAAATGAGTTCATTTTGATTCGTCCAATAATAGATTATTACAATCCTACAAACATTCATTAATTTGATCATTATCATATTCACCATGTATCAAACCAAGTAATAAGTAATTGTGGTATATTCATTACTGAGAGGGTATGAGAAGTTTTTTATTAACATGATCGACATGATTATGGGGAAATTTGCACTCCATAATGGTAAGGTATGCTATGTCAATTCTACTAGATAACTGACAGAATGAAATAATTAGATGCTAGATTTACCCAATTGTGAACAAGAAACGAGTTGATGACAATTTAAATTTTAGTGTCAATAACATCTCTAATCTTATAAAACCCACATATATATTGATTATGATGTCGAGCAATAATAAAACTTGGAGAAAGTTATTTTACCTGAAGTAAGTAACCTTTAATGGATTTTCAAGGGACTCCACCGACTTTTCCATGATTCTTCTCACAGCAGCCTAAAACAAAAAGAGACACACATTTGAATCATGAACATATGTCGATTGGTAATATTTTCCACCTAATTATCATGAATTACTAGCTTTATCTATATTTGTTGCCTTGCTGCATATAACCATATCAGACTCAACGTACAGGAACACAAAGGCATACTTGTCTTATGGTTATATTTTAACGGAATGTTCAGCTGGTATCAACAATAATGGGTTTTTTAACATATTTCACACCAAAATGCAATGTCCACATTAATAACCGTGAGCGAAATCGAAATGCGAGCGAACCGTTACTGGAAGATAACGGTTGCTAGCGAAAACGTTTAATTCAATGCAAACTGAACATAGAATAAGAAAATAATGAATTTCATCTGAAACCTACCTGACAAGGACGGGGTACTGCTAATTCCTGTGCTGGGTTTCCAATGAGATCGCTCAAGTTCCCGGATCCTTGGTTCCAAAGCTTCGATTGTCAAGTATGTTCCCATGTGTCAAGAAAACTGTAGCAAGTATACAGACTGCCATTTCTACTACCTTACTCTCATAGACTTTACTTCAAAACAACAACAACGAAGTTTGAACAAAGATGGCGGCATTTCAAACAAAGACTTATGGGTCCTCAATTATATATTTTTCAATTCTATTGTAAACATGCCAAAAGTCTGCTTACCCTTCACAGGTTTAGAAAAACACTGATTACTGCAATATGTGTTTATGTAAATTGTTGGTTTTTTACAATGTCCGTCACATCTCGCGGGGCCTTATTCATTCCAAATCAAGCGCTTCCGGTTTCGGGATAACAATTTTAGTACGTGGTCTGACTGCCAGGAGGGCAGCACCTGCTCCCTCGACCGTGACGGACACAGGGACTGGGCACCTATCCACCTTGGCAGAATTTCCTCAACCTAAACAATAAAACAATAAGAACGGTGGATGTATTTCCCGTAATAAAGTACTCCAGCAGTGTAAACTTTTTTCAGATTTTCCGATGCGTTGATAGTATGATGACCGATCCAATTTGATCCTATTTCTGTGTTTTTACCTCGATATTTAATCATATCAAGAAACAATGTGATGTTTGATGACCTATTATTTTAAAACCACACAGTGTATATCCCTAAGATTTTGTAGGCAAAACAACACTGCATGCAATACAGCGATTACTACTCCCTTGCTTGTAACCGTGTTTGGTGATATAAACCTACACCCGTATATTTGTCATCATTCACTTGATGGTCAGTTGGTGAATTTATAACAGGTATAATAAGTGGTAACATCACTCAGATTACCCTACAAAGATTCCCATTTAACATTTCTCATGTCTGCACTAAATATTCAACATTTTAAATTAAGGTCTTATGTACTACATGTTATGTAATATATGCATGGAGGTGCAGCAAAAGGAATTATCAGCTGAGTTAAAAAAAAAAACACAGATGAAAGGATTAACCGATAACACGCTAATTGATTTATTACTTTTATCTTGCACGACCTATTTGTCAAAAGGGCCCCGTCAAAATTTAGGGTTTATGTTTGTAGTGTTACTGACGTATACTGAAGAGATTTATTACCGTGCAGTAGACATTTGTGATGTTTCTAACAACAATAAGGGCGGTACGCAAGGGATTTTCAGGTTGACCGCATTTGGATAACATTACACATAATCTGTGATGATAAGCATGCAGGTAACACTAAATTCCAAAGTTGAAACTAAAATATATTGTACAACGAAGTGATATACGTAGAAAATACCAGATTTTAGAGAATATTTTACTTTATACCTGATATGGCAACAACAATAAAATTCATTAAAGTGACATCTTAGCACAAATTATTTTAATCATCATCAATTTCATAATACATGTACATAGTACGCATCCAGTCTACACTGCAGTTTCATTAAGTATGAAACTGCGTCTGCGAACGCAATTACACTTATTCTGCATTGTAAAATATATTTATGTGGCATTGTAAAATATATTTATGTTATATGTTGTATTTATTGTCACAGCTGATAGTTATACCTTTATATCATTGTTGACACGTTTGTGGTTACGTATGTCAGGATGTTTTGTGACTATATCATCGACAGTGGAGACAGCTGAGTGTCTACAACATACCCAGGCCATCCAAGATGCAGCATTTCTCTAAAGTGCACCATACATTGATATCTTCCACCTTCATGAGAGATAACAACTGCCTCTCAAATTTACAATCTGGATTCATGCCAGATGATTCAACAGCTTACCAACTCACGCATTTGTATAATTTAATTGCTAAAGCTATAGACAACGGAAAAGAAGTAGGAGCTGTATTCTGCGATATAAGCAAGGCATTTGATAAAGTTTGGCACAAAGGGATTATCCATAAACTAAAATCATGTGGGATAGATGGGAAGTTATTGAAATGGTTTGGAAGTTATTTGCAAAATAGAATGCAAAGAGTAGTTATCCAAGGTTACAAGTCAGAATTAAAACCGATAATAGCCGGAGTGCCCCAAGGATCATTCCTTGGACCTCTTTTATTCTTAATATACATATGAGAGGTAGCCTATTACATGTATACATGTATTAAACTAAACCGAACAGTTATGTTCCCTCGACCGGGCAGGGAGCCCAGCATGCGGCAGCTATGCTCAATTTTTTTATTGATTATGGTACAATATCGAAAATATAATTAAACTCTCTGGACAGTTACGTTCCATCAACTGAGCAGGTTACCCGGCATGCGGAAGCTATGCTCAATTTTCCATGTATCATATAAAAATATCTACCCTTAAATACCTAAACCGAACAATCAGGTTTACTCAAGCTGTGCTAAATTCATCAAGATGTTAAGATGATTACCCAGTGATTCAAAAAGCAAGTTGTAATTTTCACTGACAAATACATTTTATTAGATTAATTAACTAACTTTTTTTTTATTGCAGTGCGGACAGCATGTGATGGAAGCTTCATTAGAGCCAAGTGTTTCGAGGCAATGAAGAAGAATGATTTCCCTCATACACAGAATATTAAGATTGAAGATTGTGATGGTATTACTATACTGAATATCATTGAAAACGCACCAGTCGTATATTGTCCATATTTTCATCAAGATGGATTTCAGCATGACAATGATCAATGAATATAACTAACATGAAGTCGAAGGGCATGTCCAGTTGAAAAAATGCATTAGAAACAAATTCCTGTCCACAGTATGACTCTTAATTCCAAAATGCATCAACATGCAGCCACGCCATGAAAAAAGCGCGAATTTCATTCTGAAATCATATTGACTGTGACATTAAATGCAGGTGTATGAGAACCGATTCTCATTGCTTAACTAACGATTGTGAAACGAGGACAGAGATGCCGAGGTTAACACCTCACGAAAGAGAACGTGCACTAGGCATGATTCAGGTTGGCACCAGCGGCAGGGATATTGCTCGACAACTTGGACTTGGCCACTCGACCATCGTTAGGCTTCATAGACGACATCAGTAGACAGGCAGCACCCGTGACCTTCAATGACCTTGGCAACAACGTGTTACGACGCTCCATCAGGATCGCCATATTGACCTTGTCCAGATCAGTGATTGAACACTGCTGCACTAGTTCATGGTTGACGTGGGGTTCATCAGCGCTGACACCATGCGACGCCGTCTACACGTTACAGGGTTCCATGCTCGACGTCCTTACGTTGGACCAATTCTGACTGACAGACACCGTAATGAGCGTATACAATGGGCTAGCAGGCATTTTCAATAAAGGTTACAACAATGGCATTGTGTGGTAGTCACTGACGGGTCACGTCTTCATCTACGTAATGCTGACGACCGATTACGTGTTTGGCGTAGACGTAGTAAACGTTATGCTGATGAGTGTGTGGTTCAGACAGACCTTTGGGTGGTGGGAGTGTCATGGTCTGGGGTTGAATAAATTACAATCACAGGACTGCCTTCATGTCTGTCAAGGGAGAGTTAATGTCCTTTATTACCGTGAGCAGATTCTTCAGAATAACATCGTATCTGTCTTCAATCACCACCAAGATGTCTATACTTTTCAACAGGACAACGCACGGGTACACACAAGACTTTCCATGCAGTATCTGGCCCAGCAACACATCCAGGTTATTCATTGGCCAGCACAGTCGCCAGATGTGTCCCCCATGGAGCACTTGTGGGACGAAATTGGTAACAGTCTTTCGCGGCGACAACAGATGCGAAACATCCGGGAACTTGAGGCTGCACTACTGCAGAAGTGGAATGCTATCCCCATGAACTCTATTCGGACGGTTATTGACTCAATGAGGAGACGTTGAACTGCATGTGTCAATGCAAATGACGGTCACACGCAATATTGACTTTTCGATTTGACCCCACGTGTGTTTGATCCTTTCTGACTGTGGAACATTTCAATGAATGAGCGTCTTTTCTGTGTTGTTGTTTTTGTCAGTCGTCCTTTGGTTATTATCCACTCAAAAAATATCAATTCCTTACACGTGCTTATAATAATCTGAACTTTTATAAGTGGTGCGTTTTCAATGATGTTCAGTATATTAGTAACTGTTCATGTTCATGTAAGGCTGGTGCAGGTGACTGCAACCACATACTTGGTTTGTTATGTCTTCTTCACCATTACAATAGGTGTGGATTCAAGACTGTCCCCTTAATAATCAGCAAAACATCTTTACCTCAAGCCTGGCATGTTCCAAGAACTAAAGGCATTATGCCGAAGAAAATAAGTGACATAAAGATCAATAAAGTTAAATTTCCAACATTAAAACCTGCCAAGGTGAGAAGAATTCAAGGAGTACATTCCACATTTTATAATCCTATCATGTCACCATTACCATGTCAAGAATTTACTTCAACACTTTCTCAAAATTTGGAAAATGTGAGCTCATCAGCTCACATTAGATCATGTTTAGCATCTGCAGAGATACAAATGGTTGGCAGTGAACTTGGTCCAGTTCCTAAGGGATGTGTTCTGTCATACTAACGTCCTGTAACAATTAACATGGAATCTGACATTATTTCCAATCACCCACACATTAAGGATACTCCTACTTTCACATTGCCAGATGTAGTATGTAATATATCAACAGTTTTGACACATGGTCAGCAAGATGTTTTTGATGGATTGAACATTTCAAAGGAAGATTCAGTTGAAATAGAAGTTGGAACAAGGTCTCAATCTGACAGTGACATGTGGCATGATTTGCACTCAGATAGATTGACATCTTCAAATTTGAAACCTGTTTATTCTAGAAAAGGTGACTATCGCAAACTTGCTGAGAGACTTTGTCCGAAAAAGTGTCAAATGAAGTGGAAAATATTATGACAGATGCTATGAAGTATGGAATTGAACAAGAGCAAACTGCAGCAAAGTGTTATGCTGAAAGGACTAACAATAATGTTTTCAAATGTGGTTTTGTTTTTAAATCCAAATTGCCCCAATTTAGGCACATCACCAGACCGTAGAGTCTATGATCCGACATTTGGTTGCTTGAAATAAAGTGCTGACTCTATCACAGAACTGAAGTACTTACATCTGGTGAATGGAGTGTACAAACTCAGATTATCAGACAAATATTACTGTCAAGTCATGGGACAGATGGCACTATCTGGTTCTAAGTGGTGTGACTTTTTTGTCATGTGTAAAAGCGACTTTAATCTTGAGAGAATATATTTCTCTCAACGGAAGTGGGAAGACATCAAAATAAAATTAGACATATTCTACTTCAATCATTACCTGCCACATCTTTGCAATTGTAAGTACTCTTGTGTGTGTGTATCTACAGATGACATGAATACAGACCAGAGTTGGCATTTTATCAATAATTTTATTGTTTACATGACATGTATCTCCTCTCCATGGGATTTGAAATCATCAAAATATATGACTATTGACAACAATAAAAGATAATATAAAAGGAAATGCAGTATTTAAAAACAAATGCTTCAAGTTTATTCAATGCTGTTCATGGGTTTGCAGTGAAAAATGTGTTGTGATGACAAAGTGTTTGATACGCACAACACTGGTTTAACAAGTACAAAAAGGACAAAGTATGCATAATATTATTGCCATTACTATATCCATTATATTCAGTGAATACATTATTCATTATAATATAAAAGTATTGATATTGTAAGAAATATATGTCGTACAATGGTGCATAATTATGCTTCACGTTACAAAAAAGAAAAGTTGTTAATATTATATAGCTGCAGGAAATCTCAAGTATTGATTCTTATAAACTCATTTATGTACTATGATAAGTGCAAATTCATAATGATTCATAGGCCAACAGGGTACGTTTTTGTACCGATGAAACTGCACTGGACAGCCTAAAATTGTCATGTGCAGGTAGTTATTTTTCTGTGGCTGCACTCAGTGCAGTTGTGTGTTTTGACCTAAATTAATTCTCAACCATTCAAATTGTCGTTGATTGGTGCAGTTTCCCCTCAATGGAGAAATTAGATACAAAGCACATTTAGGCAATATATCAGGATATGTATATCACGAGGGTCCACGATACATCGATGTATTGCCACAAGAGATGATATATACCGATACTACTTAAAGTTACAATGAGTATTGCATTAGGAATAGGAACAGAGTCTCTTTGAAATGCTTCTTTGTTTGTATCTGTTACATGAACAAAGGAGTTGGTGTGAAAAAGTGTGAAAATGTTTCAAACTCTGTGAACTGTAGAATACTTGTCTTCAAATAACTGAAATAGGTTTTAGACAGCACTAATTGCAGTCTAGATAAAAAATGTGAAATTGTACCCTGGCCAATGCCAGTGGCAACTTCAGAATTTCTATTACATTGAACTTTATTGCCATGTAAAAAAACAACAATAAAATTTGAAGCATATTGCACATGGACAAGGAAATAGCACCTTTCTACACGTTCGGTAAATATTGCACATATATGAGAGATCAATGATGATGAAGTTTGAATATTTTGCATATGAACATGTTCCTATCCTATACTGTTATCATATCTATATAGATATTTTATGAAATAGCATGTGCAATATTTCAATGAAAAATGTGTTTCATATATGAAGTCCACCATCACTTGTCAATGGTCACACTTTGTCATTATATAACAATGTCCATGGTGTTAATAAATACATTCCATAAACATTGTTTGTTTGTTACACTTGTCACATACTTTGGCCCATGAACTAAAATAATTTACTATAGAAATTTGTCAACAAACAGCAGACAGTCCAAACTTGATTTATGGATCCTGCTAATGTTGGAGGTATGACAGAGTCAAAGATATGATATTCCTTGCACCTCCGAATGGCTCTCTCAATGTGAATTCTAAGCCTTGCAATCTCTTGAGTTTCTTTCACTTCTCTGCGAGAAAACTGTCCTTTTTGCTCTCAGAAAAAGATGAATAATCCATTTTGCAACTTTCGGTGTGAGTAGGTCTTGTATTACAAATCCCTTGTCTGCCATCACATCATCTCCAACATCAAGTAAGTCCAGTATTCCACACTGTTTGGTTATTTCCTTCTCAGAAACAGAACCTGACTACAAAGCACTGACAAAGCTAATCATGCCATCTGGTGTGATTCCAATAAGCCCTTTCATAGTCGACTGAGACTTGTAGTGGGAATACATCTCAGAGTGTCTTGTCTTTGAACCTGGAGTTTGCACTCTGATCTCTGTACAGTCTAATATGACTCTGGTATTGGGATATGTGCTCTTAAAACACTCTGGCATAACTTTGTTGATACCAGCTCTCTCTTGCCAAATCGGTAGCATCCCCAACATGACATACAAATAATTAGCCCAGGTGACCAAAATACGACTCATTGAACTGACGGATACATCAAACCTCACAGCTCAATCAACCTCAAAAAAGCCCTGTCTGATACGACATAAGAACGTGAAAAACTGATTTGTTTATAGAATATCCAAGTATACCGGTAAAGTTCATGTTTAAGTTGTTTGATAGTAAGGTAAAACCTGTCTTATTTTATGGGTCTGAAATCTGGGGGTTCGGGGATAGGAAATCGCTTGACATCTTCCACACTAACTTTTGCAAGTATGTACTTGGTGTAGGTTAGCAGGTTTCTAAAGGACTTTAGTAATGGAGTTTTAGCTGATTGCGGTAGATTAAATATGTATGTTGATTATTATGGCAGATGTATAAGTTATTGGTAAAAATTATTGAGGATGTCCGAGGATCGTTATCCAAAACAGTCTTATTTACTTACGAGGGAATTAGATTTAGCTGGTAGAGTAACGTGGGCTACTTCTGTTAAATATTTGTTAAGTTCCTATGGGTTTTGTTCTGTTTGGTACAGTCAGGATGTTGGTGATATTTCTCAGTTCATATAGAGTTTTAAGAACAGACTAACTGAATGTGATAAACAACTTTTTTTTTTGTAGTATAAATCAATCTTCTCATATGGTGTACTTTAAAGAAATAAAGTTACTTTTGAATGTTGAATATTATGTAAATTTCATCAACCAAGTAACTATTAGAAGAAATATTTGCCTTCTTTAATTACATTCCCTCCCTTTACGGTGTAATATTAGAGGTGTAAATGTCGATACGTATTGTAGATACATATTATACATTTTTTGTTGGAGTGTAATGCTTACAATGTAATTAAAAATAGGTAAGTTCCTGTAAATAGTCAGTTAAATTTAGTCGCTAATTACCATAATATATTAACTAGTAATTGTAGATATACCCTTGTAAATTGTTCTAATTACATCAAAGTAGCTCTTGCTCATAGCAAAATGTTACAAAATTAGCCATTTATTTGAATTACTTTGTACAGTTACTCCTATTCTACGAAAATGTATTCGTTGTGCACGTATTGTACATGGGCCGATGGCCTATAAACCGAAATAAAAGAAGAATGTATAAAGGTGGATTGTTTTGCGGCGGTGCGATCGATACACGTTTTTGTTCATACAGCTTGCAGAATCAATATACTTATAAAAACATCAATAGCATCGTCTACATTACTGTCAAGTTTGTTAAACACTGACACAGGAGATATTCTAGAGGAGATATTCGTTGTAGATTTACCTTAATTATGTTCATTTTCTGAAACAGGCAGATGATCGGAATCTAATCGATCACCTATATCCAACATACTTATGTATTCAAAGAGATCAGGATAACAAAGGAAATAATCATTAATACTACAGCCATGCTGTCTGACAAAAGTATTTTCACCTGTTCATCTCCAAGCAAACACTCTAACATTGACAAGTTTAACAAGTGTAATTGGGCTAAGGATAGCATAATGCCTTACCAGGCGTGCCGATCTCCCAGTAGCCTTACCACCGGAAGGCACTGAACTGATGTTGGTCCAAATTATCCGTCTGTTTTATAGATTCCTTGTAATCAAAATGTCTAAGATTGTTTACAAAGAGTTGTTAATCATTTAAATTAGCCCTAATCCTCGACAACAGCCCATTGCATTACAAGGAGGCATTGAACTGAAGTTGGTCGAAATAATCCGTCTGTTTTACAGATAGGTTCCTTGTTAGCAGAAAGTGTAAGATTTTATACAAAGAATTGTAAATCATTAAAATCAGCCCTAATCCTCTACAACAGACCATTGCATTACAGGTGAAGACCTTATTTGTTCGGAGTAAGACATGGGGCCCACTCATCTCCTTCCTTGATGTCAACAAGCTAAGAGTCCGCAATTAGAAAAAACCCCAAAACAATAACACTATTATCGCTTTGAAACCACTAGGAAAAAGGCGTTTGCCATAATTATAGGGAGACACCGAAGATTAAGCTTTAGCATGCTGTCTTATGGACAGGTATCACACAATAAAGATCACAGAAAACAATATTACATTCAGTTTTGCAGATAAAGAATGAGAATTAGAAGGACAGTTAAGGAAAACTGATAGTTTCGGATTTGTTAATTTAGCCTAACAATTTACGCAAGAAGTAACTGAGGCCCAGTGACACACTGTTATCGTTCTTTTGACAACACTTTAAACTGTTGACTGCATAACCCGAGGAGTCTTGGGATGTTGTTGTAACCTGATTAATGCCAGTTAGGGGGCGTGTAAACAGACATTCGTCAGTTATGGACAGTATTGTCGGACATCCACTGCAGTGGTGTAAAATTCAAGCATAGACGCTCCAGGACAAATCATATACTACCCTTATGCAATAATCTATTCGAAAACCTTCTTGTAGGAATCTACGCACTCCCATATCGCCTTTTTTAGATATCACCAAACTGCCGACATATTTTTATCTTAACCATATGACAAGCTATAAGGCGAAAAACCAATAAATGTGTACACACACACACACACACACACACACACACACACACACACACACACACACACACACACACACACACACACACACACACACACACACACATGCAGACACAAACACTCGCACGCACGCACGCGCACACACACACTTTGGTTGCGAACATCTATTTATCAAAAAATACATGAAAGTAGATTGTGAATCCTAACATATCTCCGGTCTTGTATATACTGCTTTGGCAACAGCATCACCTTATTATAAAGATCAATACACTGTCGACAGGAAGGTTGTTCCTGTAACAACCGATGCTTCAGTCTTGAAGACTCACCATGTACAAGCGGGTGTTCCTCCCACTGTTCCTTCCGACACTGTGGACAGCAATGTCAGCATCGTCAGCATGTGGAGGATTACCATTTCTGCGACACGCAGACTTAGATGACGTCTTGTTTACTGAAAGTCTTGTGGCTGAACACGTCGTAGAAGGAAGATTTTTATGTTCAGAACGTTGTTACCATCACCCCTTCTGTAACATGCTGCTGTACAACCCAGAGTCTCAACGATGCCGCCTATACAAGTCCTTCGTGAACACAGGAGGCACTGCAGACATGGGCTGGCAATGCTATGCAGGTGAGCACAATTCTCAAGCAAAACTATATTTGATATATAATAAATATCAAATGAGATTCCACTGCTGCCAAAAAGGTAAAGGTAAAGGTGTGAGAAATGAACCACAATAACATTGCTGAATTTAGCGTAACAAGTTGTTTCTCCTTTACTACTTTGAAGATAAACACTTCGAAGGGACTTGAAGATGACTTTCAGTAGGAGTTTAATTTAAATGGAATTGTTAGTGTTAACTATATACTATATATGTGTGTGTGTATATACGCACACCTGTTAACGTATAACCCTGTAAAACCCTGTTATACCCTGTTATAGTGGATATATAATATTCAACTGTAAGTAGAGACTTATATTCTTGAGAGAAACATATAAGATTTATTTGATTCACAAACTTTAGCAAACCAATCTTGCTGGTGACAATTTTTAACTCTTTGCACAAACTTACTAAGAAATAAAGAACAATTACCAACTTCGTGAGAGATCCAAACAGATCAAAAACCATAGGAGAAAAGTAACATTTTAACATTTGAAGCTCATGTAACACAATTACAGTCATCTAAAGATTTACAAAGAAGATAGCTTTGCTTAGGATATCTATGATTAGGCATGGACGGCAAATTTAACCAATATTGAATACACCTTCTATGACAATAAACAAATAAACCATATCAACCCCATTCACCAAGTGCAGCAACATTAGAAACATAACTACCTACATTAGTATCATATTTACAAAACGTAATATGAAAACGCTCGATGCATTCAATTTTTTAATGACCCCATACTTCACTAGAATAAAGTAAGATTGGCTTAATCTGAGCATCAAATATCTTGAATAATACATCTTGAATGCCTCAAACATTCGATTCCTGTAACACAGCTTCCAACTCAACAACAAAAAGAGCGAACAGCAAAGGACTTACAATACATACCTCTATTACTCCAATTAAAGTATCAAAATAAAGAGATATGGAACTATTTGAAAGTTGAACAGCAGATTTAACCTTAGAGTACATGTCCAATAAACTGTAAATATTTTACCAGGACTATATTCATTTAAAACTGAGAACCACAATAATTTTCGATTAATAGAATCAAATGCCTTTCTGAAATCAACAAATGAAAAATAAAAATGATCATTTGTTTTAATGAGATACTTTTTAACCGGACACTGTAAACTGAAAATATTCCCCTGTTCCCCATTAGATCGAAAGTAGGTGTTTTGATAGCTACGAGTAATTAATTCAAATAATATGCATGGTCGATGATCATGGTCAATATGCGCACAGTCATCAGCTGGAAACGAAAGAGTCGCGTCAAATGTGATCAAAACTATATGAAGTGTTTTAAGCTCATTAATTGAATTAATTACGCGTAGTTCTTAAGACAGAGAAACTATTGAAATATTGGCCATGAGAAAATCTATAGAAAATCTATAGAAAGGTAGGGTATGTCCCATTTTTGAGTGCTATATGTTGGATACCAAGTTGTATGATTGCAAATGGATTAAGGACATTTGTAGTCAATTCAAAACCTGTTATAAATTTCCGTGAAAGCGGGTTTTTTTTATCATGTGCACGTGAACTAGGTTTGTGTAGAATTCGAAATTTACAGGGAATTGCCAGGGTGTTGTTGCACATTTCACTGATAAAAAACAACATGAAAGTTGTTCTGATATTGCAACAGTTTCAAAAATATCATTTTTATGGAAATTGACATGGAACAAGAACTAATATTGTGGCAGGAGCTCTTATGCTTTCACGGTCAGTAATTATCAGATTACAATCACAAAATTGACAGTTGATAATGTTAATTACAGATGACCAAAGGCGACAATTGGCAAACGTCCAATTAAACAGTCGCCATGTGTCTGTTTCACCACAAGCAAATGTTTTGAATAATTTAACAGTTCATCGATTTGTAAATCAATAGATCACTTCACCATATCGTCTTTTCGATCAATCTTGCAACAAACAAGGGTGTTTCACATTTTCCCTTGTCATGCTAATATACAATGCAATGACGAAACGACCATGAATGTATTAAGCACTTGAACTTGATGAACATGATATCATTAACACCCTTAAGAACAAGACAGCAAATAATTCTGTGTGAATAAGCTGCTGACCTTTTAGACATAAAGAGAGAGCATTTCTGTATTGTATACGTAATATGATATTTTGGAAAACATAAAGTATTGATACCGTCTCCATTGGAGGGTGAATGAGAACAAAACTCTATAATCACAAAACGCCTTCAGCATAGCAAAGCTTACTGAGAATTGGCTTATGTTGATGTATGAGGGACTATACAAACACGCTAAACTAGTAAAAGTCTTTCTTAAACACGAATGCAAAACAAACCTAAAGGCACGCAATAACTAAAGCATATTAAGGATAGTTGTGCACATATTAGGATATATATATTTAAATGGACACTCAGAAGTTACTGAAGATGTCAAACAGAGTAATTCTAAAGAGACATAAGTTGTCAGTAAAGGGTGGATTTAAAGGAGTCTGTTCAACTCATGATGCAGCGCCTCGCCATGTTTAGCCAACGCTGTCGGCTGCCTATCGCCCTGGCGTATATATCTCCCAATCATGTCTAATTGCTATCCTGAAAGACAAAACGTCCTTGGAAATGAAACAACAAAGGGCGTCACCCGTCCTGTTAGTACTGTGCATTGAACCTTCCTTGCAAATATTAACTGGGGTTCGATCAGTCATAGTGATGCAGTCCTATCCCATCCCATGTGATCATCTAAGCCATCTTTTCTAAAAGGGAAGTGAACCCTTTCCGCTGCCAGAAGTATGTTTCCAACCATCGTGTCAGAATAGTGTATTCCTAAATATGTCTAGTTCTACACATTTATGAAAAGCACTTTGCAATGCCGTAATAATAACAACATGGGTTCCGCTATGTGCTAGAAACTATTTATGAACGTTTTTTGAAAGTCAGATGAATACATATTCTCGACAATACACTCATGTGTTACGATTGCACACGATAATAGTACAAAACAATACAAAAACCAAAAGACAACAACAAAACGTCCACACTTGAAGACGTCCCTCATTATATGCAATTTTTCATCATCTGATCAATTTCATCAATCATGATCGGAATACCAAAGAAACATGTTCAAGTGTGCTTTTCTTTAAATTCATCATAATGTGCACAGCTCCTGTTGGCGTGTTTCTGGGTCCAGTCTATTTATTTAATTCTGTACAGTTGATTGCAACAAATTCCGGCTGGAGAATGCTGTGTCTCTGTCCGTCGTAAACCAATCTGTGAGTGTTGTCTGTAGAAGCGGATTCTCGTACTTTCCCTCGCCCCCGTTGCGCTGTCACCTTAACACTGGAGTCATCAACATCGGGATGTGTGTCCAGACACGTTGGGTCAATCAGGTATATTTGTAATTGTAATATGTGGAGAATAAATTAAGTTGTCCATGTTGAGGTATATTAAATATCATTTCGGGTGCAAAACTGAGAAGTCAATTTTGATATTAGTTACAGAAATCATGTTTGTATAAATATACTTTCTTCTCTCTTGACATTAGCCATATCCATTCCGGACTGTTTTTCCAGCACCGTTATCAAATGGGGCAGAAATCTCAGTGAGATGGGCTGGCAAAGGAGAAAATGTGTAAGTAGCCAACACTAGTACTTAAGGAGATTATTCCTTGAGAGACTGAGCAGCATTATAGTATGGGCAACAGAAACTGATCACATCTACTCACTTTGAGGCCAGAACTGTTTCAGATTTGAACAGACGCGGTGATGTTTGCGTTATGGCCCTTTATTGTCTGATAATTCGTATAAAATCACAGAAAAAATTGAAACATTCTTCAGACTAAACAAATATATGCTGATAGATAACATCAATCGTTAATGTCATCTTTAAATACAACCATTCACAAAATATTATTATTGCTAACCTATTTCATATACAATGCCTCAACAATTCATTGATGGCATATTCCATGTATACTTTAATGCATCCATACATATGCATAGAGAAATCACATCATACAGGGAAACAAACTAGCAGGTCTACTCCCATTTGTGAGAACTCCCAGTTGTGAGACTCCCAGTTATGAGACAGTGGAGTAGGTAATTAACAATGAAAACACACCATACTCCCCTGTCTGATAGAATGGATTCACCCTAGCTAATTACTGATTTGCTATGTAACTGAATCTTGTTGAGGTAACTTAATGACACTTTATAATGTAAATTGTTTAACATACTCAGGTAAATGTCTTTAATAATTAAACACTTTGTGTAGGTAACTTCGTGATCAAAGAGAAATTAATTTACCTACTCAGATTTATTCCGTCTCCGAAACTACAAGCTATAGTTTAAGAAATAACTCTGAAATAACTCTGAAATTTACAGTCGAAATGACCCTTATGCCAAACCTTTTCTACCCGACACAATAAATTTATGGAATGCCCTACCAAATTCCAAAGAGTCATGCAGTCTCAAAGAATGTTAAAACCTAATTACAAAAGCCTTGTTTTTGTCAAATCGTTCATCGCTGCCTCAGGCTCGGATCTAGCGACTCAAACGCTGATAAGTATAACAGACATTTAATAGACAGTGCATGTTGCTCTTGTGGATATCAACTACCCGTTATAACCTGGATCATTTTTTGAACGGAAACAAAGAACTTACTCCTTGTGTAAACCAGAAAATAGTTGAATCCGTCCACGATTATATCATCGAGACACAACCTTCAAGTTTCCACAGGGAAATACTGAAATTAACTCAACACCCTTCTCATGATTGATTTATATTCCTACAATAGCTTGTTAGACACACACACAACTGTAAGTCTCTAATTATGACTACTTAGAGAATAGTTGTGTTTGATGTAATCTGTATATATTTATATGTACTTAAAAATATATTTATGCAATAGTCATTATCGATGACGTCACATCCTCCATTTCAGTTTATATTTTATGTTGCATGGGAGCGGTGTTAACATAAGCAGTAATACTTCACCAATCCCAATTCATTTTCATAAATAATAATAAAATATGTTTAAACCAAAATGACTTTCAAACTTCATAATAGTCAATAAAAAGGTGTTATCATAATTACATATTCTCTGAATAAATAAAATATTCAATGAAATATTTCCTCTGTGTAAATATAATCTTTGATAATCTATTTCATTAATCAACTCATCAATGAACTATGTCCCCTGTGGGCACTGGGCGGGGCTGATCCCACTTTCATTGTAGGGATGTGGAAACACTACCTATGTGCACTGAACCATTAACTAATGTGTCTCACAACTGGGTGTTCTCACAAAAGGGAGGACACCAACTAGCATGATACATTTCTTATCATGTAGTGATTACACAATGCATGAAATATAATAAACCTACCAAGTGTGTTGACCTGGCTACAATCAGTGTACACCCACAGCTGCACTGACCAATGCAGATACATCTTCAGAAATGATACCAAGATAAATAATGTCCAACTAATCCAAATGTGCGCAAGTGATTTGTGACCAGTTGACAGTCGAAATGTTCTGAACTGTACATAATTCAAAACTTTTAACAGGGAACAGTAGACTAAAGCGGTTTGTGGCAAAGGGACAGTAAGTGGCGGGCTTGTGCAGGCTATTGGCAGTGCTCTAAGTGATTGTGGCTGAGGCAGAAACTTCATGCAGTAAGCTGAGAGAGGGGTTAGGAGAAGCTGAAGAATGAAGAAAACGTTTAAATACACTAAACTGAATATTTAATTCATTTACAATTAAAGAATAAAAACACTAAATATGTAGAAACATTTTCATCCTTTCACATCTTTACCAGTTGAACTGTCGTGAAGCCAACTCTGACCTGCGTCGTACTATTTGAGAAGGAATTTATGCACCAATGGGTAAGGTCAATTAATTTCACGTTTCTACTTCAGTTCGTCCATTAATCTGCAAAGTGGCGACAACAGTTATGTGTTCCACTTTGCCGTCCGATGGTGGGAAACTGAAGCGCTCTACAACACGAAGTCATCAGCTGGACAGTGGGAAACAGAGCTGTTTGCATCGACCTTCATCTTCACTCCTGACGTGGTGTATAACGTCAGCGTCAGAATAACGACTACCCATTATCTGGTGAATGAATTGCCCGTGTAACCCAAAAACCTTGAAGTGACTTCAGGCAAAATTAAGCTTATCAGTGATAACTCTCGCATAGCATGTCTTTTCCGGCTCTGATCAGTAATGTTTTTGACAGATATTGCCCACGCACACATTTGCAATGTAAATATTTGTGGGGTTTTTTTTACTTTTGGACAAGAATGCATTCTTTGCGCCCTTAACATCATATACTCTCGCATAAAAGCAATGGTATTTCTGACACAAATAACCTGGGCCAAGCAACAAACACATTAGGTTAGCAGCTTCTACGAGGTCATGGTAAAACTCTCTCTCTCTCTCTCTCTCTCTCTCTCTCTCTCTCTCTCTCTCTCTCTCTCTCTCTCTCTCTCTCTCTCTCTCTCTCTCTCTCTCTCTCTCTCTCTCTCTCTCTCTCTCTCTCTCTCTCTCTCTCTCTCTCTCTCTCTCGTTAATCTCTCTCTCTCTGAATGTATCCATCCTTTGATTAATGACATGTCTCCATCTTTCAATTTCAGATCTTCATTGACGGCGATAGTTTCCTCGAAGCCCCAATACGTAAACCTGTGGAAGACGCTGTGTCCCTTGTAGTGTATGTCAGTCACTTGGAGTCAGTTGAAGTCAAATACCCATGATAAGTGTGTGTGTCCTGGGTGCCAATGCCCCGGTCACCATCAGCCCTGCTTGTCCGGGATCAAGTGAAAGTGAACGACATTTGGTGTGATGTTGTACTATTTATATAAGCCGATTTAGCAGCTATACCACTTATATACTTTGATACATTCTGAGTAAATGAAACTTGACTGAGCTATTTCATGGACAAAATTACAAATTATTAAAATTTAAACGTGCCAACAAAAAGATTCAGAAAGAATTTCCTTTGTTACGATTTATATTATACATGTTGCATTTTACTGATTAGACTTCGGGTAAGGGTGTGATTTGTACAAGACATTTTTTACATCAATACTTTAATAATGTAGTTAATTCAGTTACAAATGGCCAAAAAAGTGTCGTATTTTCTAAGCTCGTTGTTAATTTCAGAGTTCTGTATTTTTACCGTTGTCTGCTGTCAGCATTAATGTCAATAAAATATGCATAAGACAAAAATAAATTGCAATTTTCGTCATAAATATTCGTCATTATCCGTGACTATTCTATCATGTACACGTATATTGGTGACATTTCTTAATTTATCCATAACGAAGTGAGTGGATCCAAGCATTCTTCAAGAAGACATAGTTAAAGCCGTTATCGGTTGTAGTCCATCTCCATTCTGTTGTGATACAGAGATGAAGAAAAACACACAGAAATATTTTATTTATATAAATATTATTGTGTGCAAGAATACCCAATAAAACACTTGATGAATAGCCCATCCGCTCAAAGTCACTACGAAACCCCGTTGTGATCATTCATTATATATGTAAACCTAGCTGTATTACAGTTATATTATAATGAAACATTCCATAGTGTAACTGTACGTAATCGCTATCTTATTATACCGAATATTTACATCTATTACACATTTAATTTTAATGTATACGTCTTACAAATTTGTGATTACTCAGACTGACTGACTGACTGACTGAGTTTGGTTTTACGCCGCTTTTAGCAATATTCCAGCAACATCACGGCGGGGGACACCAGAAATGGGCTTCACACATTGTACCAATGTGGGGATTCGAACCTGTGTCTTCAGCGTGACGAGCCAACGCTTTAACCACTAGGTTACCCCACCGCCCCCTACTCAGTTAGAACGTTAGAAGTTAGAAGGCAGAAGTATGGATATAACAGTCACCATCTTTCCTTTTGTTGCATTCTAATAACATGGCATTCTCTAGGTAACATATAATAGGAGAACTGACTGGAAAATGAGTGAGTGAGTGAGTTAATACTTAACGTCACATCGGCAATATCTCAGCCATATTGTGACGAAAACAATTTATACAATAAAAGTGAAAATATTTTGAAGATTAAAACCTGTCGACGATGGACAGTAAAAATACTAGATAATCACAGATATAATATAAAACTAGCGAACAAAGCTAAAACATTCCAATTAAAGAAGACAATACAATATAAAACACGGGCTATAGATCGGCAACAACTGAAGGTAGATCACCAAACTAGGAACCATGGGGACTTACATTACTTTGGCTACCTGCATGGAACCTAGCTGGATTTACACCATCCCTTCAGCCGCTGGCGATTGAAGGATAATTTAGCCGAAATTTGAAAGAACAAAAATACTACGTTTAAAAAGTTGGTACGAGAAAATTTCACTTTGATAGTTTTGGGGACTTACGTACCCTCTCAGGAGGACAATAATTTTACGCTACTTCAACCCCCTTTGAGGATACAGCCGTTTGGAAAATGAACTTCATTGTCAGTGGAGTCACTGTCACATAAGTACTCACCTAGTCTATTCTCTTTGGGTGACTTAGGGTCAGATATATCAATTCATATTTCCAAACACATAATATCACACCTTAAGTTACTCAGCAAACAGAGGCCTGGGTAGAATTTCAGTAACATGAGATACACATATCAAAATGTGCCCCTTCTGTTAAATTGTCAAAGTTTATTCCCATCAGATTGCTCTCGGGCAGAAGTCCAGTCTTCCGATTCATATACTGTTTGCAACCAAACCTTATACTTTGATACCTCCATTGATTCCTTTAGCCACCACAGCAGTGTTTGGTTAACTCAGGAACAAAGGGACAACATGGTGAAATGTATAATCACCAAATACATGCATCCGTGGATAGTTACTATCTGTACACATGTATTTTGACGGTAGTTGTTTGCTCCGCTAACGTTTTTCTCTTGTGTACAATCTTTAAACCGAACTTGGAAATATGTGTATATATCTTGTCAGTGGGTAACAAAACTGACATACCTACCATGTTGATTATATGCAACATATGATGAATTCCTAGTGACACCGTGAACCTCATGTCGTTTAATGTAATGAAAGGTTCATGTTGACGCATTCTGGCTGAATCGTCGTACACTGTTGCACTGATTTAGAATAATCGGGCAAGTGAATAGGTCTCAATCTATATGCAGAAAGGAACATCAACATAGTTTATCATAAATATACATGCCTTTTGAAATTAGTTCTTATTTCTGCTACGCGAAGGGGAACAAATACAAGTGGAAAGGGCATTATGGCGGAAATACAGTAACTACGATGCTCTCAGTGCTTCACAGATGTAACATCTTGCCTACAACGAAGCAGCAGGTGGCACTGAACCAATACCCCCACTTCGACTAATAACTCTCGAATTATACACATGGAGTGTTTTGTCAATATCTGGTTTCATGATAGTCAACATTTGCATCCTGATTCGGGGACATCGTGTCATCGTGTGTAAATCACGAAGCCAACGTGACTGCATCATAACTTAATAAATATATTTCACATCCGTAACAGACGGTGATGGACGACGAAACACGAAACCTCGATACAGATGAACACGACGACACTATCACGATACTTCACACGAACGTGTTTGCCAAATAGCCAAACGTGTAATATCGCACCTGTATGTTGCTGTTGCATGTGGTCAGAAGAGCATGACTAAACCTGATGATAGCGTGTGTGACACAATCAGGATGGCAACACCTGCGAGAATGTGATAGATCCTGGAAGGGAAACATATACATATGAATTCATACTCAGATAATTCACTTTCCAAGAATGCCGACGATGCGAACATCAACATTGGCAGCCTGCATCTTGCTTGCTACTATATCTTCGGGTAAGCTGCCAAAAATTGGAATATATGGAATGTATCTTGATAATGCTCTATGTTTCCTCTTTCTGGCGTATGATATATCTACTGGAATTAATACTTGTATAGGACTTATATTCAAAGTCATTCAAATGTATTGAATACCTTTGTCGGAAAGTGTATCTAAGTCATGTGGGTCCGTTGTTTGATCTTGAGCCGCACAATGGAGGGTATGTGTAGCCCAATGGTGTCGGCCCGGGAAAGCTACATTTCAATTTTCCCTGTTACCTCACTGTGCCTACACCCTGTATGTTGTTACAAGGGATTAAAGGCCACAGCTCACTACATTTCTGAGTATAGCCTGTTTAATTAAAGTTGGCATGTGCCAGTGAACTGTTCTCACAGTGTGAACACTGTTTAATGAATGTCAAATTATGATGGCTACCCGATCCTTAACTCTTTTAAAGAATGTCATTGATTAAAATCATATGTTTATAAGTGATACGTTTTGAGTGGTAAGTGCCAGTGTTGCCATGTATAGACATTGCTTGGACTGGTCACACTGGTCATTGCAAAAGGGCAAATGTGCCAGTAAATGTTCGGTTTGTTGCTAACTCCCAAGGTGGACAGAGCCTTGTTCATAATGGTCACAGATTTAGCATCAAGAGCAGGAGAAACACAACTGTGCACTGGCCATTTGGCGTTGATGTAGAAAGAACTGTCCGGCAACGGTAAACACATCCAACCACTTCGCCACAAAATTATCGTGATATTCACACAAAAAACCGTACTGGAGACGACAAAGATATTGTCTTTCAGGAATTCTTTTCCAACCTGAAATATAGTTCGAAATGAGAGCAAGCCTGTACCAAGAAGAATTGATCGGTAAATTGAAAAAATGACTTGTTGACCAGGAGAAAAAGTGCCATAGAATATGCTGATGCTGAGTCGCATTTGGTTGGGGTTTTAAAGTAAATGTGTATGTTATTAAAGGCATGTATGTGAGTAAATTATGTGAACAGAGAATACATTCTCCAAGTGGATAGAATGTCAAGTAAAAATTTATGTTATGTTATGGATCTTATTATATTCATGTACGTGAATACATTATGTGAACAGAGTATTTCAGGAGTTGAGGTCTAGTTTACTGCAACAGACTATAGTTAATCGTCCCATTGTTGACCTATCTACCACGGCCGACTGTACCTCTACCTCGAACAATAGGTTCAGGCACAATCAGGTGTCCCCTTCCCTGGAGAGCTAAAAGGCAGGTTGTGACAGTCAGGAGCGGTAGTCCCACGAAAGCTAAAAATGAGTAATTGCTAGATAAGCATCAGATTACCGTACTCTAGATTAGGTGCCGAGTAGTGAGTAGTGAGCGTTGTTTCTTAACCATACATAACATACATTGCCATTATACCTCAGATTAGTAAAATGTTCACTTGTTTCTTAGAAATGTATAAACACGGAAATTATATTAGAATAGATAAAAGAAAAAATGCTTATGTAAAATTTAAATCTTTGAGTTACTATATAAAGATACTATATAAGGGTACTCGGTGATTTTTCATTATCCAAATGGCGAACGCACATTTGAGAGTTACGTTTATTGAGTGAGTAAAAGAGGTGGCTAGCATCTATTCTATGATCAGTACAAGTTTCGGTGTAGGAGAAGTCGTGGAGAAAAGATTATTGGGCCTGTGTAGTTGCCTGTTCGTTCTTGGATCGCATTACTTTAAATTCGATTCACACAAGATAGTATGTACTATGTAATTCCGGAAAAGGTCACCTTTGTTTGCGAGTGTCTGCGTACAGATATAATTCGAAATAATGGTTTGTGGTATAATACTGCTGAAGGAATATTGAAAGTCATATATGAATTACTTCAGAAACTAGGGTGATGATAATAGAGATTTCCACATCAACACATCTCAAGAACATGATACGGCTGCACATAAACACACACTCCAGATTTATCTTTGAAAATCAAGTATAGATTAATTCCATGTTAGAAGCTCTAGCTGGAGGTATATTTCGGAATTGTACAAGTAAATGTGTAAAAGACAGTGCACTTAACTTGTCACAGTGTGTACTCGGCAAATCATGGAACTGCACACTCAAAACTCAAATTTTCAATATCGTCTTCTGACACGAAATTTGTCAAAAGCACCCAACTTTTATTTCTGTGACATGGGACAGGATGAATATGATAGTGCTTAACCATTATAAATTGAAGACACAGAACTAAGTACTCAACTAAGACTGAAACCTTACTTCCCTTCCCCTCCAACATTTCCAACATTGTAGTGAAGTGAGTAAAAATTACTATCAATTATTATATATACTATGCCAATTCACATTCAATAAATCAAACGTCCAACTTCAAAAATCCAACAAAACACCAATTTAATGGCAATACAAGAGAAGAGACAAGACAAGAAGTTTATTGTATTCAAGGCCTCCGGCCCACATACCGTTTACAGAGTTACACATAAGCATTTTTTACAAGTCAATTGTAACTAATTTTTCAGCAATTCATCCCTTAACTTACTGGAGTGTTTTATAACAATGACAGATTTCTAATAATTTGTTCATTGCAAGAACATAATAATGATTTAAAAGCTACATCGGAGGATTTTGACAGAAAATACTCTGGTATATATTTCTGTCTTATATCAGCATACGATCTACAGATGAAAGTGAAGTGAATTTCGTTTTCTCCCGCTTCTTCGCATAATGGACAGATTCTTTGATTCCTTTCAATGGACATTTATCTTCCTTCATTTACCATCAAATTTAGCAAACCTAGTCTACATTTTATACACTTGTACCTTAAATCGTTGCACCTGAGTACAGATCAATATTTTTCTGGTTGTAGTAAAGTTTTAAATGTCCTGATAAATAATCATAGCGTGAGTTATTATTCAAACTTGATTGTCATTCCTGGTAATACATATTAATAGCTCGATTGCGAAAATCATTAATGAAAACATCAATATGACCAACAGTTTGGTTTAACCAAACGTACCCATAACCGTGAGAAAATAATAAATATCTTGATTTAAACATATTTTTATTCATGAAGATGAATTGGGATTGGTGAACAAGCATTACTGCTTATATTAACACCGCTCCCATGCAACATATAATACAGCATGAAAATGGAGGATTTGACGTCATCGATACTGACCATTGCATAAATATAATATTTTTAAAATATATAAATATATACAGATTACATGAAATACAACTATTCTCTAAGTAGTCATAAGTTAGAGAGTTACAGTTGTGTGTGTCTCACAAGCCATTGTAGAAATATAAATCAATCATGAGAAGGTTAATTATTTTCCTGAGAAAATTTGAAGCGTTGTGTCTTGGTTATATAATCGTGGACGGATTCAACTATTTTCTGGTTTACACAGGGACTAAGTTCTTTGTTTCCCTTAAGAATGGTATCCAGGTTATAACCGGTAGTGTAAAAATACATGTTAAGTCTTATCCGAGTATAGTTACGGCAAGTGAGGAAATAGTGTAGGGCGTTTTCACTCTGATGTCCACAAGAACAACAAGGGCTGTCTATTAAATGTCTGTTATACTTATCGGCGTTTAGGTCGCTACATCCGAGCCTGAGGCGGCAGTGAACGATTTGGCAAAAACGAGTGCCATAATTAAGGTCAAAGTAAATCTTATTTTCAGTTTTTGTATTTAGGTTTTTAAATTCTGTGGGATTACATAACGCTTTGGAATTTGGTAGGGCATTCCATAAATTTATTGTGGCAGGTAAAAAGGATTTAGCATAAGAGGCAGTGCGACTGTAAATTCCTTGTATTTCAGAGTTATTCCTCAAGCTGTAGTTTGTAGTTTCGGAGACGGAGTTTGGGATCAGGTCACAAAGATATTTTGGCAATTGGTTGTTGTACATCTTATAGGAGAAAGTTAACTTCTGGCAATGCCTTCTATCTTGCAAGGACTGAGATTAGGTTTAATTATAAGTTTGTTATGACTTGTGCCACGAACGGCACCACATATAGTTCTCAGAGCATCAAGATGTAAATTTTCTAATGTACGCGATTGCTCAGAAGTACAGTTATCCCAAATATGCGAACAATAGTCAAATATTGGCAAGATATAGGATTTATACGTAATATCCAACGTTTTACGTGATAATCGGTATTTAAAACTCCTCAGACAACTGATCATAGGGCGAACCTTATATCTTATAAATATCTTATGCTTGATGCCCAAGTTACTTTGCCAATACTATCTAAGCGAGCCAACATATTATAGGACAGTTTTGGAATGCGATGGTTAGGCATGTTAAGAATATTAAGCCAGTATTGTAAACATCTTATCTGAGAATGTATGTAAAGTGGGTATCTCCCGCACTCCCCATACACCATAATATTCGGTGTTGACGATCCAACTCCCAAAAACCTTTTACATGTTAATAAATGTATTTTTTTCTAAACAATCGAAACGTTGAAATCCCCATATTTCTGTACCATATAATAAAATTGGTTTATTTGGGCATCAAAAAGTTAAAACATAGACCTGGTGTTAACATTCAAGTCTTGTAAATATTCGGTATTAACTGGAAAGAGCTTTCTTAGCGCGTAGGGAGAGATCATAAACACTTTTTTTCATATTGAACGAATGATAAAAACGAACACCGAGATACGTGTAACAATCAACTGTTTTCACAAGTGGATTACCAAGAAACCATTTATCTTTTTGAGAAATTTGACCACCCCTCCGAAATATAACTACATTGGTTTTATAAAGATTTACTGACAGTTTCCATTCCTTAGTGTAATTACCCAGACTGTTAAGTTGTCTTTGTAATCCCACCACTGTATCTGATAGTAAAATCACATCATCTGCGAAGAGAAGCATTAATATTTCCAAGTAATCTGGAAACAGTTGAATACCATGTTTTCCACAAGAAGCAATATCATTATATAATTCACTGATAAAAAAGTAAAATAGGATGGGACTCAGGATGCAATCTTGTCGCAAACCTATTGGACAATCAAAATAGTCTGTTGTACCCGTCTCACAACGGACACAGGACTTTATGTTTGAGTACATTTCCTTCAGCATAGAATACATTTGGCCCCTGAGACCAGCATCTCTTAAGCAGTTCTAGAGTTTGAACCTATCAACTGTATCGAATGCTTTTTTGAAGTCTACAATTGCAACATATAGTTTATGTTTTCTACGTGATAGCATATAAAGTGAAGATATGATCAGTCGTGGAGTAGTTTTTTTCTAAACCCTGCTTGTGTTTCTGGAATTTTATCGCGCATATTTGCCCACTGGTATATCCTATTGTTCAATATTGTTGTAAATATCTTCCCTAATAAACTCATCAGAGATTTTCCCCTGTAATCATCTGGGTTACTGGAGTCTCCCTTTTTGCAGTGGAATAATGATAGAACGTGGCCAGCTAGCGGGAAATGTGCCGCTGTTAAAAAGGTAATTGAAGCATTTTATGAGAAAAGGCATAGTTTCATTTTGCGAACATTTTAACATTTCTATAATAACATTATCAGGTCAAGCTGCTTTCACCCTCTTTAAATGTCTTATAGCTTCCCTTATTTCAGTTTCAGTTATTGGAGAATCTAACACTTGTTCGTCAACGCTATCATCGTAATCAGAGTATATGGTATCATCGTCAATTGTAGTGGCACTGTTGTTGAATATATCAGTATTTGCAAATAGATTTTTAAAGTGTCCGAGCCATTCAGATTTAGAAATAGGAGAAATTATCTTTTCCCGATTCTGTAGCGATCGTATTTGTTTCCAAAATTTTGAAGGAGATTTTGAAGGTATACAAAGATTATCTAGTCGTACTTTAGCGAGATCAGATTTATATTTTCTACAACAAGTCTTATATGCATTCCTCTGTCTACAATAATTTGCGCGGTGATAATCAGTGTGCTTAGTTCTAAACTGCCTTAGGGCACTGCTCGTTTTGCATTTATGCATTGTGGGTTTGTTGACTGACGTTTCCTGTTGGCTCTATTAAAATGAAATCTTTTTTTTTTCATAAAATCCACGGAGTCTATTATGATATCTACAAAGTCATCAATAGCAACATTCACGTTCACTTCGATTGTCTCGCTTAAACTCTCACCATTGGTCAACAACCGTTCCTGTAAATTGTGAATGTATGTTTCAGAAAGAGAATCATTCCAGATTACCAGTGTCTCTGTCGAGTCAGCAAATTTATTAATGATAAGAATAATAATGGCACTTATATTGCGCTATATCCACGCCAATGAAGGTATGCTCAAAGCGCATTGCCTCAAACGATGGAAACAGAGGCAGTTGAGTTCTACACAATGGTATGAGTTGTGTGGGGATTCAGTTAGGTATAGTGCTTGAAAAGGTGGGTTTTAAGACTGGATTTAAAAGATTCTAGATGGAATCAACTACAGTGATTCGGGTAGAGAGTTCCACAGAGTAGCGGTTGAGACAGAAAAGGATCTGAAAGTTTTAAGTTTGGTGACAGGCACCCGAAGGAGGTGTTATTGCCTAGAGCGCAGAGTTATTGAAGGGAGGTACGGGACAGTCAGACCACTCAGATAGGCAGGTCCAGTACCATGGACAGATTGGTAAGTGAGTGAGAGTATGTTTAAAATGATTCACCCAGGAATGCGGAGCCAGAGAAGCGAGTTGAGCACTGGTGTGATGTGTGCCTTTATGCTCGTCCCAGTGACCAATCTGGCAGCATAGTTTTTACATGTTACATGTTAACTCCAATGGAAAATAGCCAGAATTCAACATGTCTCCTACATTGAACTTATCAATGTGCTTGAAGAAATTTGGTGAACAAATGAAGTAATCATTTACACTTTTGCCTTGATGACCACATTAGGTAAATTCCCCTTCGCTATCCCAAAGGCGTTGCAAAAATCAATCGGGTACTGTCCAAACTTATTTATAACTTTATCATGAGATTTACAATCATTAACTATGGTATCCGCTTCCTCTGGCCAAGGTAAATGAATATTATCATTTTCATCATCATTTTCTTGAACTTTTGGGTTATTCATTTCTCCCGTTCTAGAATTCATGTCGCCGCAAGTTATAATGTGAGAGTCCTGAATAATTGATGAATTGTCTAAAATTAATTCTTCTAAATATTCTAAGCTTCACTTAGTATTGGAACCACCGTAGTAAGAAGAGCCAGATGGTGGAATATAGGTACATATCAAATTCACATGGCTATCAAGCTTAAACAATTCTTTTGACAGGTGTAAACATCATAAGTTATCTTGTGTGGATGGAATCAGTTTACAGAATTTACTGTAAGACTGGTGTATGCATACACATACACCGCCACACAGACGACCAAAGTCGGATACATTAATGGCAGGGCTGTAAAAAATATTAGTTTACTAACCAATTATTCGGGGAAGACACGACAAATGTTTCGACGAGGCATGTTACCTTATATTGACGAAGGTATTGAATGAAGTTAAAGGCACTGATTTTACTCAACAGTCCGTTGACATTCCAAAATAAGAAAGAAAAAGATTGTTCCCCCTCCCTGTTCACGTGTACTTTAGTTTCGGCGGTGCTAACTTCGGCTGTTCCCCGTAGTAAACTATCCGGGCTTTGGCCAGTGTCCTAACTGGACGTATCACGTTCACGTCTCTCGCGTCTGATGTTTGCCACGGTTCGCTTTCTTGCTGTTCCACTTTTCGCATTTGCGTCATTATCCGTGCGTTGCTTGGTTACCAGTTAGCCGTTCTTGAAGAATCCGTACTTTCCGGTTCCTTTCAGTTCCTGTAGTTGTCGGCGCTGCTGCGTAGTTATGTCGCTCGAGATCCCATATCCAGCTTCTTTGAGATCGTTACGTGCTTTTAGCGCTATGACCTTGTCATCCGAGACTTACAACTTGGCGATCACAGGGCGTGGTTTCTAGCGTTAACGCGTCGTGCACCTAGACGGCGGGCACGTATGCCGTCGGTGGACTGCCAGGTCTTAAACGTCACATGTTCGTTGAAAATTGACAGCACGGTTTGTTTACAGGCCATAGATTTCTCACCTTCTGGCTCGGTGATACCGTAAATAATAACATTATCACGACGACTGATCGATTCAAGTCTATCAAACTCTAGTAGTAGTACAATGGGTGTTCTGCATCAAGTGCCGCTTAGAGGCTTATTTATGGGATTTAAGCCTCCCAGCCCCCCTTAAAAACGACGAGGGTGTAAAAAAAATAGCAAAAGCCCTCATTGGCCACAACCCACGGAGGGAGAAATTGGTGTTTTGACCAGAGACCCGCCTGGACCCTGGTCTGATGATGTTTGTGGTGCGCTGGTATTTCTCCCATGGGGTTGTGGTCGACTGCGCTCTCCCATGAGAGCTCAGTGTATTTTTTTTTCGAACGGTAGGCTTCGAACCTCGGTGACAGAGATTCGCAACTCTGTACCTTGATAGTACCCAGCAGTCGTTCGACTGAGCCACAGAGGACCTGGTTGCCGAATGCTCGGTTTAACGGGTCTATCCTGAGATTGCATCATCCTCTTAAACCGGACTCCGTCTATAGTAGCGCAAAGGATGTCTGAAACCTGCCATTCCACTTCCGCTTCAATACTTCGTGCACGTTTGGTGCCTTTTTCACCTCGAGTCAATGTCTCTAAAAAAATACAAACACGATGCCCGATGCCCGTAGGTAGTCTGAAGAACGCTGAATACGATACATTTGTCGACGAACGCTGAAATAAACTGCAGAGGCCACAATCCATTATTTATCTTGAGCTGGGTTCTGTCTATACTAGCTACAGTAGCGAAGAACAAGTCTCACTTACCTTGTGCACGTTTGGTGGCTTT
Organism: Haliotis rubra; assembly: GCF_003918875.1. Taxonomy (NCBI): domain Eukaryota; kingdom Metazoa; phylum Mollusca; class Gastropoda; order Lepetellida; family Haliotidae; genus Haliotis; species Haliotis rubra. The sequence continues at coordinate 87,991 of NW_025765380.1, read as the reverse complement.
TCACCTTGAATCAAGGTGTAATAAAATACAATCACGATGCTCTTAGGTAGTCTAGATCACGCTGATCATGATGCATGCGCTGAAAACATGTTTAGAAGCCACGCTCGGCTAATTTAGAGTCGGGTTACATACGCTCACAAAGCGTATAAGCTATATATAGCTTGAATGCACCATCCCTGCAGAGTGAAATTGCCGGTCTGAGGTATACATGCCGGACTTCAAACTTAGAGTTTTAGCGTTCGAATCCCAGAACATTTTATTTATTTTTTTATTTTTTAAAATTTGTATTACTAGTATTTACAAAGCAGTTTAACGTGAATCTTTTATGGTATCTTTGTTCTGGGTCAGGAAGGTTTGAATGATTTGTTGTCGACCCTGGTCTATGAGCTTTTTTTTTTCTCGTCTTCGCTGATGTTGGCGGTTTTTCGAGCCTTGGTTCGAATCGCTTCTTTCATTCGGTGGTATTTCGCAATTTCCGACATTGCCAAACGTAACTCTTCCTCGGAGATTTTGCTATCAGTGATCGCGGTGGAAATGTGATCGTCGATCATGTTTAGCTTGGCTTCGGCCAGAACCCTGATATCTTTCCGCTGCAGACGGCGAGAAATGAATTTCAGGGTTACTCCCGCCAACCCCAATAGCCCGGTGGCTATTTCCATCCCGAGGACGACGGGTGCGGCCACGATGGTGGATAATAAGCGACGCCTGCTACGCCCAATCCCATGCCAGCTGCCACGAGAGATGTGTCCACGCCGTCACTGACGGCTCGATGGTTCTTTTTGTGCAATCCGAGTCGCACGTCCCGTTTTCGTTCCAATTGGTGTTTAATTTCGCCGATCTGTCGCAACCGAAATCCATCCACGGTTTGAGCGTTTGAGTCACGTCTTCCATGGCCGGATACAATCCCATCTCGAGTATTAGACGAGTTTAGGAAACTAGCTTCAATTGGTCCGCTGTCAATCATGGAACGCCCATGTCAAAATGCGTTTCGAAGACATTTAAGATTAATACAAATCATTTACAGTCATATGTTAGTCCGTTGTTTGGTCTTGAGTAGCACCATTGTAGCACCAGTGGCAATAGTGGCCTATTATCATTGGTCGTTCTTGAATCTGATAAACATTGGATCGAATCCCAGTTTCGTCCTGTATCATTCATAGCACGTATTAAATATGCTAAACTGGCGCGGCACAATATCATTGATTTCATACTTGATTACTCTAATCACACAAGATATTACCTGCAACGGGATTCCTGTAAAGACCGCCTTTGATTGTGTTGTAGTCGGCAAGGGAGCTGACCCTCTTGTGACCAGTGATACTCATGATTTGGGCTCTTGCAAAGATACCGCGAGTGAGGATCACAGTGCTAATAACTTGATGTCACCTTCGGTTTTATCCTTTCCTTGATTATCGAATATGTACATTGTTTCATACTTTTTTCCAACATTGACACGTGTTGGAATAGTACTTTAGGATATCGAATCGATAGATTACAAGGGGTATGCACATTAAATGAAACACCGAGAATAAGTGGAGTTGGTCTAAGCTATCACTCATTATGTACCGCTCGTGCATTTGTTTCACTGTTCCAACTACAGCACTTACCCCCTTGTTATACAAACCAATCAAACCAACTACGATCGTTTGTCAAACAACTTTTATCCTGGAATAAAATTCTGAGTTTTCAATGTTCAACTGGCAAGGTAATATTATGAGGTTTCGCAATATGAATTTCACTTTATTTGATTTACTCTTTTGTTTGAAGTCAAATTCATCGGTATTTTTCACTGCAAACAGACTGTAAGTCCCCATGGTCCCTAGTATGGTAATCTACCTTCAGTTGTTGGCGATCAACAGCCTGTTTTTTTGTATTGTATCGTCTTCTATAGTTAAACTGATTTAGATTTAATCAATAGTTGTAATTGTATATCTGTGATAATCTAGCTGTTTTACTATCCTACGTAGACAGGTGTTTATAATTTACTGTTAATTATTATAAAACTACAACTTGATTTAGTCACGATATGGCTGAAATAAGGCCGATTTTAAGACCGATGTGACCTAAATCTTAACTTGTGTTTTATTGGTGGTATAAGTATAGATTGATCAACAAAGAGGAAATCTTTTTTACTCGATAATATTTCCATCTTCATTAATTTGATAACAAATGAAAACATTTTGAAGTTTAACCATCTGCCAGTGGTGAAAACTGTTAGGAATAAAATATAACGAAGCCAATATATCGAATAATCCTTTGATCAATGTTTGTTTTTTGTAACGCAGCTGATAATCTTAGTGCACTTACATAAGATGTAAGACATTTGCCACATCAGACCTTAATTTATAATGTTCAGTATTTACTCCAGACAGGTGAAATGCCAAATGGGAACCTCTGTCGGGTAATCTGAGTGGTGTTACCACTAATTGTACCTGTTATTAATTCATTAACCATCAAGTGAATGATGACAAATAACGTGTAGGTTTACCACCAAACACGGGTAGTGAAACGGAGTACTAATCGCTGTGTTGCATGCCATTGTGATTGCCTGACAAAAACTTCTAGGCCGACACTGTTCTGAGGATACGAACGGAACTGCATTGTTGCGTAAGAAATACATATTGGCATTTGCTGTATATACCCATTTCCCTAAGTAAATTTTCAGATTTTCCTAGCAATAGCAAGGTGGAGTTGTTTAGTTTACGGATTCAAATACATCAAATGTGTGTTTTTAATATCATAGCATAGGTAGTAAACATCATATTTTTACGTGACATGATTGAATATCGAGGTAAAAAACACATCATTTCATAGGATCAAATTGGATCATTCATTATACCATCCAGGCATTAGAAAATATGAAAATGTTTACACTGCTGGGTTTCTTTATTACAGTCAGACAAGAACTACCGGGGATATTTTCAAATAACGGGCATCCACCCTTCCTAATATCCCACTGTTAAGGTTGAAGAAATTCTGCCAAGGTGGACAGTAGCCCAATCCCCGTGTCCGTCACGGTGGAGGGAGCAGGTACTGACCAGCCTGCAGCTTGGTTTCGTAATTAGACTGTTGGCGAGAAACATTAATCGCTCTGGATCAGGGACCCTTCAAAGCACTCAGAGCTCAGCTAACGTCAGCCACAAGATGGCACGTTATAGGTATGGTTAATGACAAATTGCCAGGCATTGTGGTCACCACCCCTCAACAATCAGTCGATTAGTGCCGAAGTATCACCAAACAAAGTATGTACAAAATCTACATCGTTCAGGGAGACCACGCGATCGGCGATGCACCAATTAATGCTAAACCGGCAATGACTTCCACACCAGCAACTGTGTCATAAAACTGTCAGAAATCGACTGAAAACAGCAAGATATAAAGCCAGGAAAATTACGGTGGTGCCGAGTAGTAGATACAATGATAGTCCGAGACCAAGTCCAACAAAAGCCTCTGCAAAGCTTTATTTCACAAATAAAGCTTTTGTCAGACCCTAAGATCTCGCCCCAGTATATCTACTACTTTTGAACCCCCAGTTAACTTCCCGGCCCCACGTGGACCCACGTGGCACTACTGTGACGCTATGTCGCGTTGACCTCGATGAAACAGTTTAATGTGAATCGCCTATGATCTCTTTGGTGTTCGTAATAAAGGCTTGCTGGGCTTTTCGTACCCCCTGTTCTATGTACTTTTTTTTCTCGTCTTCGCTGATAGCAGACTTACGAGACTTGGCCCGGATTTCTTGTTTCATCTTACAGTACTTGTCGAGTTCAGAGAGGATTGAATGAAATTCCTCCTCTGAGATCTTCCTGTCAGTGAGTGCTGCTGAAATACGCTCACTTACCGTGTTCAGCTTTGCTTCGGCCAGAACCCTGATCTCGTCGTGTTTCAATGCCTTATGATGCAGTCTGCGGGATACAAACTTAAACACCAACCCTGCCACCCCTACCACCCCAGCTGTTATTTCAATGCCTAGCACTATAAATCGGCCACTATGGTGGCTAACAACCCAACACCTCCCGCCCCTAGTCCCATGCTGGTTGCCATAAGGGCAGTATCAGTCCCGTCCACGATATTGAAAGCTCTATGGTACTTCTTATATAGTGCTTTCCGCGTGTCGCGGTCTTGTTCTAGTTGGCGTTTTACCTCACATAACTGTCTCAAGCGGAATCCGTCTACGGTTTCCAGTGTCTTTGCTACTTCCTCTACGACTGGGTACAGCCCTATTCTGTGTGCATATAATATATCTTATGGGATATTTTTTAATTGGGCTTCAGTTAATAGCCGATCAATGTACTTGAGGCTTAGATTCTCGTATGTGGAGATACGGGAAGGATCACTAGGTAACTTCTGATCTATATCAACATGTGAGCAGTTTACTTAGGGGGGTAGTAATCCCAGTGGGAGGTCCCCCAATTGTATAATGATACGGCAAGGTAGGGGGATTGGTATTAGGGGGTCATCCCAACGTATTGTCACCCCAGGTAAAAGTTGCAGGTTTGGGGATGGCCCCAGGTCTGAATCATCAAACTTACCCTTGTAAGCGACTTCTATGATGAGTGTGGAGCCTGGGGCCATAGCCCTAAACCCTACTATGGCATCGGGGCGGTTGTCTATTAACTGCGACCACCTGGATAAAACTAACATGTTGCCCCCCGAGTAATATGGTATTTTAGAAACTATCATCCTTTCACGAGTTGGAATGAAAGACGTGAGCAAGATACCGTTGTTCCTAATTTCGGAGACATAGCCATCATTGTCTAATGAGATATATGGTGCGGTGAGGGTCACGTTGATCAACCATTTGGGTTCTTTAAAGTCTACCAGGGACTGCCGTATGTACACACCGTTTTTAAAGAGTAGGACGTACGGGACGTTTCCCCCACCAGACTGATCGAATCCCTCTATGCCTCCTAGGTCCCCGAGTGTGGGTTTGGGTAGATGATCGTCTATTGCCGCCCGCCTATACACGTTATCTTTTAGATGTAGGACGTACAAGGCGTCTTCCTCACCAGGCTGATGGAATCCCCTCCGTGTCTCCTAGATCGTTAAGTGTGGCGTTGGGCCGATGATGATTGGCCATTGCTATAATACTATTACGAGAGAGTTTCCAAATGTTTTTCTGATAATTTCGCAGGGGCGCACTTCAACCCCATGAAGTGTATGTTGTTGGGTAGGAAGATCTTGGTGAGTGATATCGTGTCTTCCACGATCACGGTGCCCCCCTGCAGACTGGTGTGAGAGTCGGCACCCACCCGCACGTAAACAGTGCAAACCTGATACTGGTGCAGTTTCGCCCACCCGAGTTTGACCCCCCTTCACGATTTCGACTTCATTCTGCGATAGTTCCCCTAGGTAGACTTTGATGACCAGAGTGGAGTTCGCCGGTAGACTCTCCAGGATGTTGACCACGCCTTCGAATTCAGACACCAGCTGCAATGTCATGTTTTGCACTCCCGGTTTACTCGATAGTATGTGGGCTGCCATACTGGCGGCTTGGCTGAAGACTACGCTACGTCTCTGAGCCGGGACGTAAGCCACGAGCAGGGTTCCGTTGTTCACGACTTTGTTTAGGTAGTTGTCTTTGTTCTTCATGAACACGTAGGGGAAGCCGAGCCTAATATTGAGAAACCAGTCGACTTTAGCGGGTAACAACACCCACTTGTCATCGTCGGTGAAGACGAGCGTATATGGCTTGTTTCGGGCGACGGTAGTGCTCTCAATATCTTCTATGTCAAACAGTTTGCCTCCGAACGATCGGTATACCATCCATTTATCATCACCGGTGCTGTCTAGGGCGTACCGAGTGTTGACGACTGCCCTTGAGGTATTTACTATATCACCTAGTGTTCCACCGGAGGGGACTTCAACACGTTTGTAAATGTTGTTTTTAAGTTGCAAGGCGTACAATTTACCATCTACTCCGGGGTCGTCGAATCCGCGTGTGTCCCCGAGGTCGAAGATCCCAACATCGATGCATTTTTTCAACCTCATGCCGGGGCCTTGTGCGCTAGTCATTTATGTGCAGCGTTATGCTGAGGTACCCTATAGTCACAGGATTATGATTTATATCTAACACCGATATTATCAGCTCTAGGATGTTGCCCTGAGTTAACCTCTTATACTGCCGTGGTGAAAACGAATCGGTTCTGCCGTCGTTGTATTTCTCCGTTTTCACTGGTACGGCTCTCAGTATATTGGAAGGGTGACCACCTTGAATGTTGTCCGTTGTGCTCAACTGACCGAGATGAATGCACAGGTCTCGGTACGGTACTAGGTCGGGTAACTTCGTGCCTGTGACGGTAGTTGTTGGTTTTATCTCATCAGGCGGCATACCGGGTGTCCTCGCCAATGGTCGGCCGAGCCTCAAGGGGTTTCTTCCGTTATTGATTAAAACCACTGTGCCGTTTGAGTCGTTCATCTTGAGTTCAGCTCCCAAGGGTTTGAAGACCTCATCGCTTAGCGAGCACACGCTGTAGTAGCCGTCAGTTATCTGGTTGCGGGCACCACTGACAGCTTGTTGTTGTTGACGGTGATGTTAGTCCATCGCGGTAGGTAGGTGATATCGCAGAGTGCGACTTCGAGTTGACCCAACGTGTTATCGATCGCGTGTATCAGCTGAACGGCCTCTCCGCTCGTTATTCCTAGAAGTGTTACGTACATGTTAGAGTATATATACCCATTATATAATACTTTAAAAATGTACAAGCCGGGAGTGTTTTACCCTAAACTGGACATAGATTTCCCACACATGAAAATTGTGGTCGACGCTGCTGGGATGTATTTCAGCGCTCAGTTTATAGATGTGTTCGACCGGTATAAGCTTTCGGTGACTAATGACAAGGCAGTCCACGCTTGGTTCAACAACCCGATGCAGTTCTGGCAGAATCAACTCAACTTCGCCATGTGGTGCGCTACAACGGGGTGTGGTGTGACATTGACCGACACTCGGCGTGGCCTGCTGAGTCAGTCTGTGTTCATGTTTCACGTGTACTACCAGGTCAGGGATATCATCAAAGAGATCAGCGCCCCGCTCCGACAGGACAACGCGTGGGACGCAGTAAACAACCAGTACGATAGACGGGCCTACGAACGTATTTGCAACGAATTTCGAACTAAACCCGAAGACGGATTGGCGTTTGCTGGGGCCCGAACCACGGGTTGGGTATTCCATATAATGGGGGGCGACCCGTGAAAGAAGTCAGTGATGATTTACTGAAACGAGATATACTACGCCAGGACTTTGCTTTGTCGAGTAATGAATGGCGAGATGATCTTATGAACTTTAAAGGTGGTGTTGCTTTCACCGTCAAGAAAGTGGAGCAGTCAACCGCGGACGGGTGGAAAATGTTCATGCTGGACACACCGAGAGGGTTCACTCGTGCCGGTGTAATCAGATTGAACGACTCGATTAGAACGTACGTGTGGGCGCTGTTGGGTGCGCAGACGCAAACGCGTTCCAACAACCTCGGTAAGGGGACTGCTTACGATGCTCAGAAACACTTCATTGTTAACGTTGAGGATGCTATCAATACTCCAGTTGATCTACCGAGTGCCATCAAACGCTATCAAGACGTATTTGAATATGCCCGGTCGAAAGTCGACTACGTCTTCAATGTTGGATTGTACATGGCTCCGAGCAATAAAAAAAGTGGTGGGCTACAACAACGAAATAGTCATAGCCACGGCGGGCCAAATGTTTGGCGTCAACCCCGATGTTAACACCCCCCACTTCCCACCACCCACACATACTGGTGCGATGGGTATAGTCGTACCACCCCCGGAGCCCAGGGTTCAACCAACACCCCCACAACCCCAACCCCCACAATCCAATCAGCAGCACATCGATCGTAAAACAGCGCTGGTGGTTGGCGGGGTCGCGGTCGGGGTGGGACTCATTTGGCTAAAAATTCCTTAGCCGCTACGTACACCAGCCCTACCACGGCGACGATGGCTGCCCACAGGTTTTGGCAGAGCCACGTGGCAGTTTTAGCCAGAGTGCTCTTCAGCCACGAGACGATGCTACCCAGGATGCCGGGCAGGGCTTCACCGGCCTTACCAGCCAGTTTAGCCAGGGCCTCCCCGAGGGATTTCAGGTGTTTTTTTATCCAGTCTCTGATGCCACCACCACTTGGGGGTGTTGGTGTTGGTGTACCACTGCCACCGGCAGGCGTCAATGACACCACCAGGGTTGATATGATGGAGCCCAATGCAGTCAGAATGTAGTAATCCCTTGCTCTCGGACGAGGATTCGGATCCTGTCAGCTAGCGTGGTGTCCTCATTTAGGACTCGATCGATGGTTTCCCGCACATGACTGATCTGGGATCGGAGGGCTTCCCGGTTCGAGGAAGCGGATTCCAACCGAGTCCGTCTCTCGTCTTCTAAGTTTTTTATTCTCTCCTCGATACGAGGTTTCATATCATCGTCCTCCGTTTCGCGTGAGTTTTATTTTCTCACGAGCGATCTGCTCATCAATTTCGTTCAGTTTCCCCATGTTGTTCACGAGTTCTCCACGTCACGTTTCAAGGATTCATTTAGGCCTCGCAGTTCTTGAACAGGGAATTCGAAACCAGGCAAGGGTTTGTCATGGTACGTGGCCAATAGTTTTTCGATGTTGTCTGATGTTTCTTTAGCATCACCTTCACCGCTGAGTTCGGCCCTGATGTCTTGTAGATCTTGGACGACCTTCGGGGGAAGCTTAGACCGTGCGCCCCCGTAATCTATGAAGCCTAGTTCATCACGGAGCAGATGACTCCCACCAGGGCGATGGGTGAGTGTTGACAAAGCATACGGTCCTTTCCCGTCTTTTTTCATGATATCGCCCCCCGGGTGAGCCTTCAATCAAGTTGAGCACGTGAGCCACAAATTTTTATCCAAAAACGTCAACAAGGTATCGAAACCATCTTCTTTCTTCAAATCAGCAAGATTGATGTTATCAAACACTTTCTCACGTATACCAATCTCGTTTTCAGGCAAAGACAGAGCTAAGACGATACCTTGTTTCTCTTTCTTTAAGTCAGTAACTTCCCGCCATGCCAGCAGTTCCTGCTTGTAACGCTCGTAACTCTTAGTAAGGTTGAAATCCGGAGGGTTGATTCTCACAGCCATGGTACGAAATGTTTCACTTCTGTACACTGAATATACTTTGTCCCGCTACCGAGTCCAGTTTTCGATCATGTAAACAATGGAATAACTTCGTTCAACTACAGAGTCAATTGTTCAGATTGATAATTGTCGCTTTCACTGAAGATGTCACTATGCAACTGAATTCCATTCATCACATTATTTACTGGCAGAATACAACCGAACGCACATTTCACTTGTCCAACTTGTCCATACTTGGTCAAGGTTCAATCAGTAACTTCAAACTTCATACGGTGTAACTCACAAGATATACAGTCAATACACTTGCCACAATGATTAGAATATGCAAACCACGCTCTGCTACCACTGTTAATTCATCTCCATGATAACCAACACTGTATTCATTCACATACACTCTTTATCTGTCATGTCACCTTGTATACACGCTCACTCGCTTATACCTGGGAATTACCCATAAGCCCCATAGCTACGCTGTAACATGCGCCGAGCAGAGTTCATAGCAGACGACATCAACATCGACGACAGCGACGTCTTTCACTTCACGGCAGAACGGTGAAAAGGCCATAGCCCAAGCGTACGGGAACAGGTTCTGCGTGCCGCTCAACTTCGAGCTGCTCATGGGACACGCGCCGTTTTACCAGGCCGTGCTGGGTGATAGGCTTGAATATGAGCTCACGTTTAATGACCTCAGCAATGAGGCCAGTTACGGTGATGAGGCCAGTTACACCATCGAAAACATCTCTCTGGAGTTTGACATGGTCACTAGCCCGGAGCTGGCCAGGCAGGTTCGAAACCAGTACTGGGGGAAGGTGGCCATCCTGTACGACAGGGTCCTGCAGCATAGAGCGATCGTGCGGGATAAGAGTGACACGCTGTGGAATATCAACCTAAACGTGCCGGCGTGATCGATGAAAGGTATCCTGATCGTCCGCGTGGAGGATTACGAGCCCGTTCCGAAGGGATAGCGAGAAGTTTTTCAACCCCGAGATTGAAAAGGTGGAAGTGACCATTGAGGGCGTGCCAAACCAGCTGTTCAGCGCCGGTATGAGGGCACACCAGCAGTGGGATGAGATAATGAAACTACCGACCCGGCACCAACACGTCATCAAGGACCTGGACCTATCCGCTGTGCAGATCGGTGAATACCTGACCACCAAGTACGTGCTGTGGTTGGACATGCGATCCAAGGACGACGATAAATTGCACGGCAGCGGTCTCCGCATCGACAACGGTAGCGAGGGGATAACCATCCAGATTACCAAGAAGGCTCAACCTGCGGGCAAGTTGAAATTATATCTGTACGTTATTATGGACGCGCAACTTAATATAGACAAAGGGAGATTCGTGCAAGCCATCTATTGATTTGCCCCGCGACCCGCACTGTGCCATAGTGTGCGGGCAGACGGGCTGTGGGAAGACCGTTTTCATGCTGGATATGTTGGAGGGGGTACTACCGGGATGTGTTCGATAACATCGTTATCATGTGCCCGACTTTGCAGATGAATAGAACGTACACGGAAAGACCTTTGGTGATGATGGACCCGGACGTACACAAAGTCGACCCGGGAACACGTCTGCAGGACTGGTTGAAGGCTTATCATAACAAATTTAAAGGGGAGTCGATGCTGTTCATACTGGACGACTGCAGCGCTAATCGTGAGATAACAAAAAAGAGAGACATGCTATCGCACCTGGCCTTCTCAGGCCGGCACGCAAAGCACAGCGTCTGGGTACTAATGCAGAAGTTCAACTCGGTGTTGAAAGACCTCAGGGAGCAGACGCGATGGGTGGCCTTATTCCACTGCAAGGACAGGGATTCGTTAGAGGAGTGTTTGAGAGAGAACGATGTGATGAGCAAACTAGAACGGGAACGGGTAAAGAAACAGCTCGCTGAAACTAAGCATGCTAAGCTCGTGCTCAAGACCGACCAACCCGTGGCCTATAGGGTGTTTTAGCTTAGCAATGCTTAGCAAAGCTTAGCAAATGCTTAGCAAAGCTTAGCAAAGCTAAGCGAAGCTTAGCGCTTAGCAATTAATTGTTACAGTTCTATACGATGGTTGTTTTTGAAGTGCTAGCCGTGTGCAACTTAACCTTTATCTCGTTATGTTTCACCTGCATCGGGTATTATATTATTAAAACTAAAACTTAAACTTATTACATTATAAGATGGAGTGTGATGAATTGCTAGAACAACTGTTGGAGGGGGATAAGCGAGGGGACGATGATAAGCGAGAGAGACTGGTGGCGCTGGCAGTCGGTGGTAAAGCCAAACATTACTTTGGGGACTACACACCCGATAAAATTCACAAAATGTCAGCCGAAGAAATCGATAAGCTGTACGCTAGATACGAGGATAGACTCGGGGCCGAGATGACAAAGACTATAGGATCGGCTATGACCCAGATCTACACTGGTATAGTGTCGTACTTCCTTCCCATTCCCCAGGAACGCCGACTTAACCTGTGGGGGGACCTCAAGAAAGACCCTTTTATTGAACACGTCTTGAGCTCAGCTGACGTGCTGTACCACAAATACGGTATGGTTTTAGCCCCGGTGACGGCGGCGATTATCACAGCAAAGCATTGCCAATTTAAGGAGGGGAAAAATAATAATAATAGTATACAAGATGGATGCTGCCCAAGAAATGAGTCCCCAAACCCGCATGGAGGAGACCCCCAGGGAGGTGACCTCTTCAGAGGAAACCCCACCCCAAACCCCCAGGGAGGTGAACCCTACAGTCACCAGGCAGAAGAACCCTAAGAGAGTCGCCGCTGGTAGAAAAAGGTGGTCAAACCAACATAAGAGTAACACGTGGAGCCGGGCTCCACTCCTGTTGATTGCAGGCGCAACTGCTGGCGTGGCTATCTCATGGTTATATAATAAACAACCACCCAGGGAGCCCCGAGAGGGAAACCCTCCCCCAAAATTAGAGGTCAACCCACATATCATGTTATAAATATATATTTTTATATCATATACATAATGTCTGAGGGGAAAACGTTCGTCAACAATGCATACCACGCCACCGTGGTCGCCAGTCTAGCTGTAGGGTACGCTCGGTTGACCAAAATGGTGCTGAAACAACCGACTATCAAGCTAGATTTCAACCTGCAGGATATGGGTATGCTCATAATGAACCTGGGTATGGCGATGGCCACCAAGGACATCCTAGTAAAACAAGGGATCCTACCGGAAAATATTTTGAAGTAAATGTAACTATATATAGGATGGCTACGATCGCCATGATGGTCGGCGGGGCGTTAGTAAACGCCCTGGCATTTTCCGGGAGTAATTTCCTCTTCTCGAAACTACGGGACTCACACGCGGCTGAGATACAAGCTGAGCGTAAGTGCGCCACAACCTGGCCTTTGAGAAATTTCAAGCAGCGCAAGCCGAGTACGCGAAGAAACGTGTACAGAGGATCGATTACATTAACGAACAACTCAGGCGTGAGAACCGTGCCGTTAAAACATTCCATGATGTCGACGGCGCAGGGGGAGAATACTACCTACTAACAGGTAAACAGCTAAAACAACTCAATAAGCCCACACTCGCTCAGTACTACACACCATCCCCGGGGCAAATGGACCGGGAATTGATCTTTATTGCGCTGGGTCTAGCAGCGACTGCGTTGGTTGCGAAACAATTAGACTAAGTACTCATATAAGTATACTAAAGATGAGACCTGCCCCGTACCGATGTCAGTACATACTTATGGGGAAGACCGAGGCCTGTGGTAGGAGCTGCAGGACTGAAAGGTACTGTTGTTTTCATATAAAGAGTATCAACTACACGTGTTCTGTGTGTGGTGTCGGGGTGAAAGGTCACTACTGCTTATGCAAAGCTCATGGAGCAAACGTAGTCAGGCATCATCTTATCTACGAGAAGAAAAAAGTCTACAGAAAAGAACGTAGAACGTAGGCGCCTCCTCAGGATAGCAGTGTAGTGAACCAATTAGAGACTGTGCACACCTAGGTATAACAATGTTCGTGGAAGTTGAGCCAAGGGAAAGTCGTTGCCTGAGAAGCTGGCAGATGGATGTGGGGGAAAGTATAGATATCAGTGTCCTCAAACCCATGATTGTTAGCGAACTATATAAGGGGTGCTCATTTACAATCATGGTGAAAGTAGGGTTTGATGTACCATGGGCTAGGCACACTTGGCATTACTTTTATGGTGGACGAATAGATGTGCATTGGGAGATAGATATACTTGTTGACGACTCGTTGCAAATAATACAAAACACCCTACTATGCTGCGCATGTTCCGGGTGGATCGAGGGTATAATCGATAAGGTCTATCTAGATATTTACTAAGGATTTTATAGCGCCTCTATTTTTTATCAAGGTTGGAAGAGTTACCTCCCTTGCCGGTGGCCCAATTAGAGATTGATATACTTAGGTGTGTACACAATGTCTACTACTCGCGAGCTCAAGCAGATCGCGAGACAGCGAGGTGTAATTGGTTACTCTCCACTGTGAAACTACTCAAACAGGAGGCACGCAATTTGGGGTTAGTTGGTTATTCCCGTATGAGGAATTCACAGCTTGTAGAACTATTACGGCAGAATAGAGCTATTGACCTAGAGTTCATACCCACTGAGCGCGCTGTAGGTAAATATTTGAGAGGCTGGCGCATGCATGTTGATAGGAACATAGACATCGCCGATATCAAGCCTCTAATCGCTGATAAAGTCAATGAGGAACTAAACGATTTGGGAAGTATAAAGTTTCAAATCACAGTGAAAATGTCGCTCGATAAACAGCAGGGGGGAACCCCCACTGGGGTCATTGAGTACGTTCAGCCTTACTTCCGAGGTAAACAAGAAGTCGTGACTCATACCGAGACTATAGACAAGTCAATCGATACCAGTTTTCAGCAGATACGAGAATACCTAGAACGCTACACACACATGGGGTCCGGGTGGGTAGTGGATAAAATCGATAATGTCTATCTAGACATAGCTAACTACGTGCCATTCAGAGGTGGGTCGTACGTAGACTTGCCCCCCTACTACAAAGCAAAACAGGCCATGGTCAACGTCAAGAATAGAGGAGACGATTGCCTGAGGGTAGCTATCAGGTCAGCCTTGTTTCCAGCTGACACTCATTCAGACAGGCTTTCTAGCTATCCCCAAGACAATGGGCTCAACTGGGATGGTATAGATGAACCAACCCCCATATCCCAGATAACTTAAATAGAAAAACAGAATGATATAGCCATAAACGTCTTAGGGCACGAAGGTAACAAAACGATCGTGCACAGGGTCAGCCCAGTGTTGGGTCGCCGCGTTATCAATATATTCATGATCCAGCGAGGTGATAAGTATCACTACACGTGGATAAAACACCTCAGCAGGCTGTTGCACGACCAGTCGAAACACGTTGGGAAAAAACACTTTTGTGTATGATGCCTGCACGGTTTCAGCCGAGCTGATTTATTAGAATCCCACCGGGAGGATTGCCAAGGTGTGGGGCAGACGGCCATACGAGTCGACATGCCTAAGGAAGGTGACAATATCTTAAAATTCGACAACCACAAGAACCAAATGTCTGTGCCTTATGTCATCTACGCCGACTTTGAAGCCTTGGTCAAACCCGTTGAGGCTGCCGGGGGTACCCTAGCCACACAAAAAAACACAGGAGCATGAGGCCTGTGGGTTTTGATACGTCGTCCGTTGTGATGGGAAAACGAAAGCTCCGGTAGTGTATAGGGGTCCTGACGCGGCTGAAAAGTTTTTAAAGTGTTTGCAGGAGGAAGAGAAAAGTATTAGGAATGCACTATACACAGTCGCTCCCATGCGTATGACTCAAGCCGACCGGCTAGCTCACACCTGCAGCACTCTCTGTCACGTGTGTGACTCACCACTGAACGGTGATTCGGTGAGAGATCACTGCCACGTCACCGGTAAGTATAGAGGCGCCGCTCACAGCGCGTGTAATCTCAAGCTTAGAATCACCCCCAAGACAATAAACATCCCCGTGGTCTTCCACAACTTGATAGGGTACGACTCTCACTTGATCATGCAGGCCATCGCGAAAGTCGACGGCAACCTGACGTGCATCCCCAACAACATGGAGAGATACATCTCCTTCAGCTTGAATGGCCTGAGGTTCATTGACTCGGTTCAGTTCCTCCTGTCGTCACTCGACAGTCTGGTCAAGGCCAACGATACCTTCCGCATCACCGATCGATATACCGACGCCGAGACTCTATCCCTGCTAATGAGGAAGAGTGTGTATCCCTACGAGTACATGGATGGTTGGGCCAAGTTCGCCGAGACCCGACTACCCCCCATCAGAGAATTTTACAGCAACCTGACCGACTCGACAATCACTCAAGACGATTACTCGCACGCGATTAACGTATTGAATAAACTGGGCTGTAAGAATCTGGGTGACTGTCACGACCTGTACTTGAGGACAGATGTACTCCTGCTAGCCGATGTGTTTGAGACGTTTAGGAGGACGTGTTTTAAGCAGTATCAACTCGACCCCGCATGGTACTACACCAGCCCAGGTCTGTCGTGGGATGCATTGTTGAAAAAGACCGGAGTTAAGTTGGAATCGCTCACTGATTACGACATGCACCTATTCATTGAGAAAGGTTTGTGACGTGGGATTTCCATGGCAACCAAACGATACGCAAAAGCAAATAATCAATACGTGAAGGGCTACGACCCGAGCAAGCCAACCGATCATATTCTCTACGTCGACGCCAACAACCTGCACGGCTGGGCCATGAGCCAGTATCTACCCACAGGGCGATTCGAATGGGCATCGCACGAGATCGATGTTATGAGCATCGCGGACCATTCGAGCAAAGGTTATATCCTCAAGGTGGACTTGGAATACCCCAAGGCATTACACACATCACACAACAGCTACCCCCTGGCCCCCGAACGTATGAGGGTCAACCCAGACTGGATGTCTGAGTACCAACATAACTTGGTAGGTGGGCGGGTGTCAGACGTTGAAAAACTCGTGCCCAACTTAATGAATAAGACCAAGTACATCGTTCACTATCGCAACCTACAGCTGTACCTGTCGTTGGGTATGAGGCTGACCAAAATACACAGGGTGCTCGTGTTCGACCAGAGCCCCTGGATGGAGCCTTACATCAGAATGAACACAGACCTGCGAAAGCTGGCCACCAGTAACTTTGAGAAAATCCTCTACAAGCTCATGAACAACTCGGTGTTCGGTAAGACTATGGAGAACCTGAGGAAACACGAGACCGTGAAGCTGGTTTGGTCGAATGAGGAAGACAAGCTCAGGAGACTGATAGCCAGCCCGGCATTCAACCAGAGCAAGATATTCACCGACGACCTAGTTGCCCTACACATGAAGAAAAGCCACATAAAATTTAACCGGCCTGTTTACGTGGGGGTGAGGATCCCCGATTTATCAAAACACCTGATGTACGACTTTTACTACAACGAGCTCAAGAAACAGTACGGCGACAGGTGCGAAGTGCTGTACACTGACACGGATTCCCTGCTGTTGGAGATTCGAACCGAGGACGTGTACGAGGACATGAAACATCGCCTCGATTTGTATGACACCAGTGACTATCCCAAGGACCATGCCATACACAGCACGGTAAATAAAAAGGTCCTAGGTAAGATGAAGGACGAGTGTGCTGGCACGGAACCAAAGAAAGTTTGAGGGTATTTACTACAGCCCGCGTGGGTACTGGAAAGGAGCTAGCACCATACATAAGCTTGCTAAAATGGCGTGAGTACCCTCGGAGGAGGCCAAAGGGTGGCTTGAAAAACAAGCCCTGTGGCAGATCTATTTACCGGCACCACGCTACGTGCCTAGAAGGAAGTTCGGTATTAACATACCCAATAGCGTTCACCAGGCTGACCTCCTATTCCTACCCCATGACAAGAGGTACAAGTATGCCCCTAACCGTCGTGGACGTTGCCAGTCGCTACAAGGAAGCCGAACCCTTGACCACGAAAGACTCGGCCCAGGTAGTCCTCAGATTCGAACGCATGTACAAACGCAGTCCGCTGACGTGGCCCACAGAGCTGCAAGTCGACCCCGGGCGTGAGTTCATGGGTGCCGTGTCACACCTGCTAGACAAACACGATATCAAGGTCAGGCGTGGCGCTGCCGGGGCTCATCGCAGCCAAGCCATGGTCGAGAGATTCAATCGGACTTTGGCCAACGCTTATTCGGGCATCAGTATGCGAGAGAGATGGACAACCCGGGGAAACGATCGACTGAATGGGTAGCGTCGTTACCTCAGGTGGTGTCGGCCATCAACCACGAAATCACCCATCTCACCGGCAAGAAACCAGCCGACACTATCAAACTAAAATCAATAGTGGCAGAGTCGGCTGCACCCATGCGTGGGAAGGAGATACCAGATAGGGCCCTTTGTGAGGTACCTCAACCAGCCAGGGGAACACGAGGGGGATAGTCGTAAGCGAGCCACAGATCCGATATGGTCAGTCAAAACTTACAACATAGAAAAAGTCGACGAGCCGAACTTGTACTACTTGAGAGATGGGCCAGCTAGAGGTTTCGTTAGAGAGGAATTATTGATCATACCGTACGGTACAATGTTACTTCCTGTCAACACGTCATAGTGGCACAGTAGTGCCATGTGCGACACTATTGTGCCACGTGGAGCCGGGAAGTTAACTGGGGGTTCAAAAGTAGTAGGTATACTGGGCCGAGATCTAAGGGTCTGACAAAAGCTTTATTTGTGAAATAAAGCTTTGCAGAGGCTTTTGTTGGACTTGGTCTAGGACTATCATTATATCTACTACTTGCCGTGACCAGCATCTTTGAGGAGGATCTATTTTTCAGACAAGAGCCTGTTTTTCCTGTTTGTTACTGACAGAATGTCGCGTGTATGGAAGAACATGGCCTATGTTCAAAGAAACACCCTGGAAGAAGTTCCATTCACCTGAGGATCCTTGATAGAATGGGACTTTGTGTCGTTTTTACTGGAAACTTTAGCTTGTCACAGTGAAGTCATTACTACCGTTCCCTGGTCAGCCAGAAGCCCCGATTTAAACCCTATCGAGCATGTTTGGGACATTCGGGGGCATAAGGCTCGATCGCCAGTCCAGAATATTGATGAATTTGAGCAAACATTGTACCAAGAATGAAACAGGTTGCCCCAATATTGGGTTCAGCGTCTTGTGCACTTAATTAATGATGACGAGGGTTCAAAACGTCATCCAGATGGGCGGAGGTTACACAAGATACTAAATCTGTCTTCTGTTTCTGAAACAAGATACCTTATTTGTGGATTGGGTGTATTAAGTAGGACTGCATCGTCTTACCAGTTTGGGATGACCATACGTTACAGAACCGATTAGGCTCTTGGATATGTACGTGTTATTTGTAAATTGCAGGTGAAGACTAAGAAGTGTTATCAAGTGTTTGATACTAACGTTGAAAGTGAAATGGCACCAATGAACTTAATATAAATATCATTAGTGCCATATTATGACTCAAAAGATTGAAGTGTACTTTACAAATTAGGTTTTGATTATCAGCACAACCAAATATGGAAATATGCACATGTTTGTTTATCAATATCGATCTGTTTTACAGTTAAGGGTTATGGCGGAGCGGTCTACACTCGATGGGGTAAAACTGGATGTCCGTTTAAAACTCAACTTGTATATAAAGGTAATACAAACCCCAAATCCTCTTTTTCATACTTATTTAGTATGTGTAGACAAACTGAGGACGGAACTATTTAGGATTATATAATCAATACATTGACCGACAAGTGACAGTCGGTAGGGAGTTATGCATACAAAGATTGTCTACTCACATTGTGCAGTGATCCATCCATGCACGAATCACATTGTACCATACATACACACATTTCCCTTTCGGACACACAGAAACACCATGCGTTGGGAATGACTGGTGATGTTACAGTCGGATTTCTTCTGTTGGCTAAACTGTCTTACAACGTCGTGTTGCATTTGGGACATTTGATTTTAGGGATGGTACTCTACATAATACTTCAAGTCTTTGGCGTCGATTCTGAATAACCATCGGCAATTGTATAGATTACCAATCCCCATGATCAGCAATGTGTTATATTTCATTCTAAGGGTAAACAACTTGAAATTTAAAACATACACGAAATGACACCACCTCCTTCAAAAGTAGCCTTATAAAAACGAACCGTATTTCAGAGGTGGATTTCGATCATGTCGATTTGTATAAAATATGGGGCTATGATATCACAGATCACCCTGAGAATATAGACCTGTGAAGTGTATTATGTGCGTGATGTATACTGAGTTTGCGTCACCTTCAAAGTGAGAGCTGAAGAGGGGGAACATGTATGTCCTTGTCGTATCCATGGTTTAAGCAATATCCTATATCTGAGTAGCCTGAGCATTACTAGTAATGCTTATTTTGACTAACCCGACTGCATTATTATCACAGGAATAGCTGGAGGAACTCATTATAGTCATAAGGCCGGACCTGCTAATATCCTGTGCCTGCCAGACAACCCTGAATATGGAAACCACACTCCAGGATTTCAATCTCAAGGTGCCATATATGGTACAGAATATGAAACCAAACAACATTCCATCAGTTTCAAACACCTTCATAACCATGACGTTCCCTGTGCTGTGTGCAGAAGTACAACCAAGACAAGCGTCATCATGGTGCCTGCCAAGATGTCCTGCTTTCCTGGGTGGCATGTGGAGTACACGGGGTATCTGATGGGTGGCCATTATAATTATGCTGCCAGTGAGTATCTGTGTGTTGATGGAGATGCAGAAAAGGATCGCAGTGGCCATGAAAACAAGAACGGGCAACTCTTGTATCTTGTTGAAGGTGTCTGTGGTTCCCTGCCATGTCCTCCATACAAGAATTACTGGGAGCTGAGATGCACTGTTTGCTCGAAATAAGTCACAGTCAATCTGCCACTGTCATATACGTGAATAAAACCATTTTGCGTGCATGAAAACAAATGTGGAATGTTTTAATTATTACTACTACTGAGATGCTGTTACAATGTGTGAATCCCATTTCTTGTGTCCCCCGCCGTGATATTGCTGTAATATTGCTAAAAGCGGCGTAAAACCAACTCACTCACTCACTCACTCATTAAATACTGTCTTCTGGATAAGGCTTGAGAAAAGTGGTTTGTATTAAGTAGAATGTGGATGATTTATTAAATTGAGAATGACATTCTACAGAAGACGCAGCTATAGATATAACTACGCTCTTTTACATGTGATACGTGTATACATAAGATATGCACTCGCATGCGCACATGTAAAACAATGCATATCAAGCAGCCTAAGTAAATCAATATCATTATACAGAAAGCGTTGTTCAATAGTCACAGGAGTTTATCACTCGCACATAAATTATACATGTCTGGACGCCACTTCGGTTTACCGATTTGCTTTGTTCCACTACAAACGTTCAAAGGACAAGATAAGTTATTTCATTTACTTCTTGAGTACTTGGGTGTATAATGCGAAAACAAACATTTTCTTCAACACCACTCCTCGCAAATTATTTGCAGCAGCACGAATGATTATTTTGAGTGAGTGAGTTTGGTTTAACATTATTTAAGTGATATCACTGTAACGGCGTTTAGTGATACCACAACGTCTCGGGTTGATGTGGCGAAAAGATCCTAAATTACCTGAAGTACTATGAAGTGTGACAAAGTTAACAGAGCGACTTCAGTTCCCTTTTTTTATACATCATACGTATCCATTACAACATAACTTGATTCAAGTAACCTATTGCCCATATGAGGCTGATGTGTTCATATTAATGGTGTACCGGTTGACAAGTATACTTGTGCTGCAGGACTCGTATTAACACACATTAAAAACGCTGACACACCAGAAATAATAAGTATGAAACTTGCATTTCAAGTAATTGTGATAATGATTATTTTGTTTAGTGCGTTTGTACCCTCAAGGCAAACTTTCTAAAGGACTTAAGCTGAAAAAAATATATCTTTCAAATTATAGATGTAGTGAGAAAGCGGTTTTAAATTCTCTCAGAGTGACATATGTTTAGCACACAAGCGGGAAAATAAATTTGAATACAAGTTCCCATACAATGTCTACGTAACATAATTCTGATCTTCTATGTTGTCTTTTCGTCACTTGGCAAAACAAACATAAAATACGAAATAATCACAATAAACCATAAATACGTGTCATACACAATCTTCAGCTTCCAACACTTGTGGTCATACACATTTTAAAATTCCATAACCTTAGGACTTGTCATACCATTTTGAACTATCCAGATATATTGAAAATCTGTGTTTGGCAATAATGGGCGTGCATGATGGACCTGCTTTTGTCCACAATCTCGAAATATAATGGCATCTCGTAACATGTTTTTTTGGAAGTTATAACTTTCATTTAATAAGCCATGCAAATGTCCACGATAACGGACAGATAACTCCCTTCTTCCAACGCCACCAAGAACTACACTAATGGCCGTTGGTTTGGCAAAGAGCCCACATTGCACTCTTTTCCAATGACACCAGAAAGTGATTCCAATATTGCACACTACTTTACCTTACAATCGCTGTGTTTGTGTGTTTGTTTGTTGTTTAACACCGTAATAAGCAATATTTCAGCAATATGCCGGCGATCTGTAAATAATCGAGTCTGGATCAGACAATCCAGTGATTAACAGCATGAACAGAAACTATGCAAGTGAGATAGGATGACATGGCAACCAAGTCAGCGAGTCTAGTCGTTAATCGACAAACACCGGTTGGTGAAGACCAATTCTGAAACGGGTCTTTGCGGATCTACCTCATAATCAAATATTGTTTCAACACGAAAACATGAACATACAACATTCCTCAAAAACTGAAAGCATTGAATGAGAATGGACGATAAGTCACATATCTCAGTTGTACAATCTCTACTTTTATTCAGAAGCTGCATTCTGTAAATGCATACAATTGAAACCATCATTAATGTGAAGCGGATAAGAAGCACCGTGGAAATCAAAACAGGCAAGATTCAGACGTTGATTATTCCTGAATACAAATGATGTATGCTTTTATAGGAAAAGCTGTCGACCTGTGTCAAATTTGCCATTTCTATCAAAACTCATTGAAGAGGCTGCGGCAACGAGGCTGATGGAACACCTCTCATCACATGACATACTCAATAGATTACAGTCGGTATATCGTCCACATCATTCCACAGAAACTCTTCTCCTGAGATTTGTAAATAACTTGAGAAATATTCTGGATTCCCGAAATTTAGTGACCCTTGTGTTGATTGATTTGAGTGCAGCACTCGACACTGAAGAACATGAACAGCTACTAGAATTCCTGGATTTGCAAGTTGTGGTGAGAGGAACTGCTTTGAGGTGGTTTCAGTCTTATCTGAGTAGTCGGAGCAAAGAAGCGTCTGGCAGATCCTCAGATTGTTGATGACTGTGTGGCATCCTCTGTCATTCAACCTGGCTCTGTTGCCAAAGATCTGGGTGTGTACATAGGCTCTAATCTCTCACTTGATGCCCATATTAATCATCTACGTAAAATCTGCCATCACCACCTCAGAATCATAAGACTATTGTCATAGCCTCCACGTTGGACTGAACTCTATGCAAGTACAGAAACTCCAAACAATTTAACACACTGCTGCCCGTATTGTGTGTCTGAAATCTAAGCGAGATCACATCACTCCATCTCTCATTTTCCTACATTGGCTCCCTGTTAAGTACCGTGTGAACTTCAAAATCCTGTGACTTGTATATAAATGTCTCCACAGCCAAGCTCCAGAGTATCTATCTCAACTTCTAATGCTGTACACCCCTGCAAGATGTCTAAGATCCGATAATCAACACTTACTTACAGTCCCTAGAGTCGGACTAGTCTCCTCTGGTCAGAGGACCTTTGCCTACACTGCCAGCTGACGTCAAATGTGCAGAATCACTGAACTCTTTCAAGTCCCCTCTAAAATCCCATTACTTCTCTATAGCTTTCTGTTTGGTATTTTCTTCCTTTTTAACTCCCAACTATTTGTAATCTCCTGTATACATTGTACATAGATTTACCCTCCTTTTTGTAGCGCATCGGGCGAGCATTGAATGCACGGATACAGGCGCAGTTATAAATACCCACGACGACTCTTATTATTCCCTTTTTGAGACAACCATGACTATCAACATTAAACAAAATGTTTTCTGATCTAAACTCACAACTAGGCTTAGTGGGACGGTAAAGGAGTGAATATAGATATGTGAGTGCATGCATGTTATTCGGAATTAATTTTGGAGACTGATATCCCACACGATTGAGGTTTTTCGGTGCGCATGTTATAACCGTATTTTGTTGTCGTGTGTTCTTAAAGTTAAAATTCCACAGATACTTGACTTTCTACTGTACACGTCTCAAAACGCGAAGTCAACATTGTCAGTGAAAGAAATTACATCTAGTAACTGGTTGACCCTGCCTAAATGTAGCAACCGTTAACAATGTAACACAAAACCTTATACTGAATGAGCGTCCATACTTATGATTGAAGAAGGAATATAAATTGCATGTTTTATTTATTATTTCGATTTTGTTTTGAGTTTAATTTCCGTAATATATTTGCAAAACTATCAGGTTCACGTGAAAAGGCACATGGCGAAAGGGGTCCGGGTAGTTTATTCAGGATCTTAGTAGTTAATGTTATGCAGTCGATCCGGGTACTCGGGTAACCAGTCACAGCTCCAAGCTATGTGAACATGACACAGATATGAACTATATGGATTAAACTTTGTCCTAACCTGCCTCATTACTACCTGTGTAACGAAAGGGATCAGGTTAGTTCTCATTCGAGAGATACCAGAATGTGAATCGCTGAACAAACACTAACAATATTTGTACACTGTGATTTCCTGTTCTGAGACGCAACACATTCATTATTTCATTCATTATCAGTGTTTGAACTGATCTGAGTTTCCAGCAAAACTGGGCTAGGTATCCATATGAATTAAACCGTATATACATTATTCAACATGAAACCACATGAACAACAGGGAATTGAGCATTATTTATGAAGGGTTGTCCATACCGATTAGTGAGTGAGTGAGTTATTATTTAACGTCACATCGGCAATATTTCAGCCATGTCGTGACGAGAACATATGTGACTTTGAAATGGAATAGATGTAAATTATATAAACCTGTCTACGAAGGACAGTAAAACAACTAGAATATCAGAATTACAACTAAAACTAGTGTGGGAAATTAAAACTAATAGCACTATTTGGACAATACAATATAAAAACTGGCTATTGATCGCCAACAACTGAAGGTAGATCACCAAACTAGGGATCATGGGGACTAACAGTACTTTTGCCACCTGCATGGACCATACCGATTAGTCTAGAGGTGTTAGGCCATGGTTACGAAATAGTACATAAAGGCTGGCTAGTCATGCCGTTATTCGTTGCATGCAGTCGAGGGTATGGCGAACATCATCGAACTGATCAGCCTTTTGCAAGCTGTTGGCGTTTGTCAAGGTTCGTATTTCTCACTACATGTATATGTTTTACAGTGAAATAATTTCATATTTCCGAAATGCATACCATCAAGAGTACCTATAACATGTCTATTTTTTAGGACAAACAACGGCAGATGGATCACAAGGAAAGACGATTCACGATACGACTTCGCAGGTTTTGCCAACCTCAACACCATGCATTGCCATTCTTGGAGGAGTTGCGGCAGATGCTGAACACAGAACAGGAAACGTCGGTTCCTGGTAGGACAGGGGCTTTACTGTTTTCTCCGTAGACCTGTATTAAGCTGGACTGACCTTTCCCTATGAGTACAAATACTGTTTTCAAATGCCAAATGAAATTAATTGTGTATGTTTCGATACATTGCAATATATTTCCTTCCTGACATACATGACCCTCAGTCAAAGTTCCAACAGGAAATTATAGGTTGTTTACACATTTATAATGTTGTATTTGACACTTGAAGGTTTACTTGTAGTTTGTATATCACAACTGAAACCCAATTATAATATTAATTCAATCTTATCCCTGTGTCATGTCGACAGCGTACACAGTGAAATTGCATCAATGAACACGGAGGCGATATCAACAGTGACGTATCATGATCAAAACATTGATGTATACATACATATCCACATATCTTTTAATGCGTGTAGTATAAGCACAACCAAAACTACAAATGACAGGTAAGACTACAATGGGTATTGTAAATGGAATGTGTCAACTGTAGCTCTCGCCTTGATTGAGTCAAGGTTTATGTCAGTGTCAAAGAGTTTGCCAATGTTTAACGCAAGCACCCAGTAACCCTACTTGGTAGCCGGGCAATTGCCACCCGAACAATTGCCACTGCACAATTGCCACCGGACAGTTGCCACTTAGGCAAATCGTGGGACGATTGCAAGTTGTCCAGACTGCACGGAGGGAAGCCAATCATTTTAATGTTCATGTTAGGACAATCTGCCGACTGTAGGAGTGGTATCAGGTCACTAACAGCGTCCAAGACCGTCCATGCAGTGGGCGACATTCAGTAACATCGTAACGTCAAGACAGACAGATTGTGCGCCACCATTTGCAGGATCGCTTCCCCAGAGCGACGGAAACAGCACGCCATGCTATTGGGACTAACAACAGACCCATCAGTGCCGATACAGTGCGTCGACGTTTCCGCGGAAGAAACCTCTGCTGTCAGATACCCTATCGTGGTCCTGTCCTCACCGCTCATCACTGCCCAAACCGACTGCAACTCAACATCGAAATTGGCGTTATCGACAATGGAGAACTGTGCTGTTATCTCATGAAAGTCGATATTGTGTTTCAACAGTCGATGGCAGAGAGAGAGTATATCGAAGGCGTGGTGAAATGTTTTCCAATAGAGTATTGTTGAAAGAGACTAGTGGGGTGGTCCAAGCATCATGGCGAGGGGTGCAATCGGTCTGAACCAGTTAGTTGACACCGTGGTGTTCCAGAATCTTGGTCCAGGATGAGGAAATGACGTGACAGCTGCTCGCTATATTGATTAAGTCATAACACCCCGAGTTGTACCACATTTTGGACGTTACAGAAATCACACCTTCCAGCAAGACAACGGTCGTGCCCACACTGTCAGAGCAACATTGGACTCCATAAGACAACATGGCATCCAAACCCACCAATAGCATGCACTCCGTTCGAATTTAAGTCCAGTACAAGACCTTTGGGACGAGATTCAAAGAAGACTGAATGACTTCCAACCAAGGCCGACAACTGCGACTGGACTCGATCAGGCATTTTGCAGAGTATGGATCCAAGTGCCTATGGCCTTCATCAACCGGCTTATTCATTCCATGTACAGACGATGCAACGATTTCATCGATGCCCATAGAAGCCTCACACGATACTGACTTTGGGGTATCTTAATGGTACCATTTTTGGTCATTTTGTTTGCGTGAACTCTAAATGTGATTCCCGAAAATGTGTTAACTGTAATTGTCAAGTTTGAACTCAGTCCTCCGGTTTTATTGTTTATTAGAGTGAATTAAAGTGTGTGCTTTAAGAAACCGCTATCGGTGCGATATTTCTTCTGTGTTTCAGTACATATAAAGACCAAGTCATCACATTGGACCATACATACACACACTTCCTTTACGGACACAAGGAGACACCCAACTTTGGGAATGGATGGCACTATTGCAGTCGGATTTCTGATTGCAGTCGGTTGGCTCAACTATGTTACAACGTCGGGTACTATTTGGGACATTGATTCGAGGGAGTTATTCTAAAACATAACACATAACAATTCAAGCTTTTGGTGCCGTTTCTGAATGATCAATGGTAATTTTATAGATGGCTAATTCCCATGGCCAGCAATGTATTATATTTAATGCTCATGAGTAAACATTCGTGATATCTAAAACATATCCAAAATTACACCACAGAATGTGAAAATCACAGAACAGAGACCACCGGAAGAATATAAACTGTGAAATGTATCATGTACGTCAAGTATAGTAAGTTAGCGTCACCTTGAAATTGAGGGAGGAGGGGGTGGGGGGATTATACCTCCTTGCCGTATCCATGGTTTAAGAAAGATCCTACATCCGAGTAACCTGGACATGTGTGTAGTGATTGTTTTGACTAATCGGACTGTATCATTGTCACAGGAATAGCTTGAGGAACTCATTGGACTTATAAGGCTGGACCTGCTAATATCCTGTGCCTGCCAGACAACCCTGAGTATGGAAACTACACTTCGGGATTTCAGGCTGATGGTGCCATCTATGGTACAGAATATGAAACCAATGGACACTCCATCAGTTTCAAACACCTTCATGACCATGACGTTCCCTGTGCTGTGTGTAGAAGTACAACCAAGACAAGCGTCATCATGGTGCCTGCCAAGATGTCCTGCTTTCCTGGGTGGCATGTGGAGTACACGGGGTATTTGATGGGTGGCCATTATAATCATGCCGCTAGTGAGTATCTGTGTGTTGATGGATCGCAGTGGCCAAGAAAACAAGGATGGGCATCTCTTGTATGTTGTTGAAGGTGTCTGTGGTGCCCTGCCATGTCCACCTCACATGGACAAATGGGTGTTGAGATGCACTGTTTGCTCAAAAAAAGTCACGATGTAATGCTTTACAATATGAGTATCATTTCTTGCTCGTATGACCATTTTATTCACAAGAGCGCTCTTTGCACATTCCTGATTTTTATACTATATATCCAACCAGATCTAAGTTTAATCAGTTGTATTAATGTAAAACTGCTAAAAACATTGCAATTTATCTTCAACTATATTCACCTATATAAATTGTAAATTTTGCACCTGTCCATGTGCTATATTCTGCTTATTCAATTGTACTCTTGGTCATGTGGCCATGATACTGAATAAAACTCTTCTCCTTCTTCTTTTACTGTCATAAGCTTGAATAAATCCATTTGGGGCGCATCTAAGCAAATGTGCAATGATTCAGTTATTATGATAAAGGAAATGGATTCAGACTCTGATCGTTAAATACTATCTTCCGGTTTTGGTTCCATAAAGGTTATTATCACGTAGAATGTTGTTGAATGATAGGATGTATCATTATGTTGAATGGAATCATAAAGAAGGTACAGCTGTAGACATAACTACGTTCCTTCAGTTGAGTTATTGTTTCAATTGTTATGTTTAAAAGACATACTAAGATCACATACACATGTATAACAATGCATATCACGCAGGTAGCAAGTAACTGGTTTGTCAATATACAGAAAGTGCTGTTTACGAACTATACATGCCTGGACGCCACTTCAGTTTATTTGCTTCGTTTCTCTACATACATTCTAAGTACAAGATAGGTTGTTTCATTGACTTGCTTAGTAGACTATTTCTGCTCCTACATTAATAATACGAACAATGCCACTGTCACATACTAGAGTAACCACAAACTCTAAATTTAAAAATTAATATAATTTATTAACTAAATCTACCTGATTTACAATACAATTTGTAGTTCATATATGCTTGCATTCGCAACTTTATTCTCACATCACAAAACACACTCACATTCTTTTCCCTACACGCCCAAACACGCACATTATACCTCACCATTCACATCTACATAGAGATTATTAACCTCGTGTGTGTCCGTATCATTAATATCATATATTAGGAATAAAATTTGTATCATGCGAGCCTTTGGCTATGATATTAATGATACGGACACACACGAGGTTAATAATCTCTTCATCATATAATGTCATTCTTAAAATTACTCTAAAAAATGAAGCAATTCGTACATGAATTTATATAAGAAGAGAATTGGGCATTAGCGTAAGAATACGTAGCGGTACACCAAGGTGAAGGTCGTTCATGACGGCGGCATATGGTTGTGACTAGTTGCTAATACAGTGCAAACATAACTCATGCCTAAACTGAGATCTTTCTGTCTAGAAAGAACAACAAAATCAGGCAGGGTTTTGTTGGTAGTGGTTTCTATTTTCTTGGCGGGTAATAACCTCATCAGTATCAGTTTCTGATACCTGTCGGAATCGATTCGTCGTCCTCTTTGTTGTGATCAATAAATCGAAATCCTAGGATGGTACCTTTCTTAGACGACTGCCTGTCACTCATATCTCATAATCCGTACTTTCAATTTGAACGAAGTTCTCCGTTGCATGTTTTCCAAGGTCAAGTACTGCAGTAACGACTCCAGAACCCATGTCATCAAAGAATCACCAATTGTGAGAATGGGGGTAGCCATGTTTGTTTTTCAAACTCGTCCACGCAATGTTAACCCGCGACGACGTCATCAATGAAATGTTAAACGTTTTACAATTCGGATGACATGTATGGAGTTTTGAGAAAGTAGTTCGTGGTTTGACGTAATTTGCATAGTTATCAGATTTGGATAACAAGTTTATCAGATTGTTTAATTGCACCGATAACACCCTCCATTAGATGACAATCATATATACTCACATACACGCACACCAACGCTCAAAATATCACAACACTTCAAATGTCTTTTAAAGAAACACACAACAAACCGAAACATGAGTCTCATTAACCTATTCAGACAATGACCTACTTTTCAGCCGATCCGAATTTTCTCGTGTGAAAGTGAAAATAGACATCACACACAACTATGGATACACTGAATTCCAATTCTTTGTTTCATAAGAAAATGGTATTTACAAATGAATTTTAATTTTAAACTTTAATAACGTCGTAGTTCTATATTTTATGTGAGCTTATTTTATGTGCGCTTATACGGTGTAGTTCTGTAATGCACAATGTGATTGATAGAATATTAAGACCGTACCAGACCGCCCAACTTTCCAAGCGGCAGAGCCTCGTTTTGAGATTTCCACGATTTCCAGGTTTCTGATTGTCAGAGCTCGCTGTACGACAGAGCACGCTGCACGACAAGTTTGCAAGGATTATAAGGAGCGTAGTGTTGCAATATACAAGTGCTTAGATGTATGAAATAATACTGATTAATTATCATGCATCCAGTTAAATGAATTGGTCTCAAAATTCTGGACTGCTTATTGTACTAAGTTGCGCAATAGGACGGAACCGAGTCAACAGGAAACGAGACTGTTGTGTAATCAATGTTTTGACTTGCGATGCATACCATTAAGTTTATAACTTTCAAGATGGGATGATTAAACAAATTCATTGAAAGCACAAATCAACTTTGTATACAAATCACTGATGATGTTGTTATCACCACATGTGGGATTTTCGCACAGTTCAGTTCTTTCGTTGTAGGTTAGGGGTCCTTCCCTTGCAT
Organism: Haliotis rubra; assembly: GCF_003918875.1. Classification (NCBI taxonomy): domain Eukaryota; kingdom Metazoa; phylum Mollusca; class Gastropoda; order Lepetellida; family Haliotidae; genus Haliotis; species Haliotis rubra. The sequence goes on along the minus strand of NW_025765380.1, from coordinate 57,621 downwards.
GTACATTTGTACATCTCTACGCACTTTGGCGGCATGTCACTCTGATCCTTGCTGATCAGTCAGTGCAGCCTTACTGGCGGGGCACGTCACTCTCCCCAGACACACAGATGTCCATTCACAGTCACAGGCGGCATGTCAGGATCGATTCTTCACGATCGGTGGGACAGCCTTATGTGGTGTATATAACACTTACCCCGGACACTGGATTAAAAAAGCACACCATCTACTCGGTGACTTTTCATATACACAAGACGTATATTTCACACACACAGGGTGTGTTTACGGGGCTGTTTTATACATTACACATGAATGCTGACTGAATATCATCATTACGCCAACCAGTTGCAAACTCACAACTTTCGGATGATCGACGTGCTGCTGCTGCCAATTCGGCCGTGACCGATTTTATTCGGACGGCTTTGACAGGCCTCTTGGCCAGGAGTCGGGTGACTTCGTTGTTGATGGCATCCGACACTCGCGGCAACCGTACGACCCATTCCGTATTTCTGTTTTGTGGAGAGGTTAAATCCTGCGTGTACTGGTGCAAGAACAGGCATTCAAGGTGTGATTGAAACTCTCCACGATGGTTTGGCTGCGGTGAGCTCCAGCCACGCCTCGTCAAACCTGGACTTGGTGCTTGGCCAGCAGCTGCGACACGGTTTCCATAAACTCGCGTCTGGGATCGACTTGCAGCTCGGCTGGCAATGTCAGCGGACTGCGTTTGCAGATGCGTTCCAAGGCCTTGGCCACTTCGTTCGGATCTTTAGTTGTTAATGGTTCAACGTCCACGACGGTCAGGGCGTACTTTTACGTGTTACGCCTCACCCTGTCGTGTGGGAGAAACAGGAGGTCGGCTTGATGGATGCGATTGGGTGTCGAAATGTTGAACTTTCTTCTCGGGATGTATTGGGGCAGGTACACTTGCCAGGCTTTGGCTTTTTCTTCGGAGACGCGAGCGGCTTTGACGAGTTTCGGGATGGCAGCCGCGCCTTTCCAGTATCCCCGTGGGCTGTAATAGATAGTCGTAATACCGTTACGAGCAATCCATCGTTTGGTATCCATGGGCGACAAGGATGTTTTATTGATGGTCAGTCCATATATCTATGCTTATCGCTTCTGAGCATATTCATTTGGTGTTTGAATGTGTGCTTATCGAAGAGAGCCTGTTTAAAGAGGATGTGTTTGATTTGCTGTTGAACCACGTATTTTTTCACTCCTTTAGCCTTTCGGATTTCACTGTTGTCGGCTTTCAGGATGGAATACATTTTAGGTCTTAATCCGACGTATTCCGTAATGGGTGTACCGATGCATTCGTCCTTCATTTTTCCCAGGATCTTTTTATTGGTCGTATTGTGTAAAGCGTTTATCGTACCAATCTATATTTTCTGCTATATCCTTGTACACATCCTCGGTACGAATGTTTAAGAGCAACGAGTCGATACAACTGGTATCCATTACCATAGTGCTTTTTGAGCTTGTTGTAGTGGGAATCGTACATCAAGTGTTTGGAGAGGTCCAGGATGCTCATCCCCACGTAGACTGGTAGATTCAATCTGATGTGGCTTTTGTTCATGTGCAGCGCTGCCAAATCGTCGTCAGGTGAGTTCGTTCAAAATTGCCTCTGTTCACCCAGCAGAAAATGGGTACCTTCTAGCGCCAAACAGGCAGCTTGGGTTATCCGGGGTAATAATGATGAGTGCGTTTTGAGCAGGATATCTAGCCTGGAAAAGGCGCGTTATAAATAGTATCATTAATATTATTGTTATTAATCAGGTTTTTACGATTTTGTTATGAAGAAGATACCTTTGATGTGATACACCCAGCGACATATGACTTTAAAATGACAGATATGCACACTGGCTGGATGAGATGTAGAGAATGTGGCAATGTTAGTTCTCTGTTGTCTTCTACAAAAAGATGACAGAGCAACGGATGTCTCTATCTCTGGTGTGCCACCTGGAAGGATGTTGAAAGTGAGCCGCTTATAGGGTGTGATCTTTAATCTCATGAAAACTCACATGACTAACAGGAATTGCATGTGGTAAATATCCATATTTAATACACATTCAACTTAGCATGTCAACTTACCTAGCATCTCAACCTGTATACAATTTTTTTATAAGATAACCAAATCAACATGAAAGTTCTTTTCAAAACAAACTCATGTCCACTGCACTCACACGATTTCAGACATATTTCTTTGGTTCTATATTTACTAGCGTTTCAAACATCGAGCAGTATCAAGTGATTTTACGAATGCTTTTCATCAGTCGGCAGTGAAACAGTGCCCTTGCTAATGGCACGTTTGACATCATCGGGGCAGTCATAACACAACCAGCCACTACACGGTGTTAACAGTTAAGTATATGTATCATTTGGTACATGATAGCACAATAAATCACATGCGCCCATATTCACTACGAGACGCAGGTATTATCATCATATATGCATCTTAACAATCAACTCATAGGTGATTTTAAGAATATTGACTCGAGTAACAGCCTACAAAAAACAATACAAAAATACTCTTTCTTTCAAAACGTCCCCTTTGTGTTACTGTAAACAATTTCAGCGCCAATGCGCGGCAATTTCAACCAAATCCAAAACGTCTCCACGAAAACATGCAAAGCAAAATGCACGTGCAAGTAAGCGGAAACGCAAGCGGTATCGATCACTATTAACAGGCACACGTTGTTTTTAATTTTGTCATTCGTTTTGGACTGGAAACGAAGAAAGCATCCTGAAGTTGGGGAGTCGTAGTCTGCAGTTGCCCTCATTTCAACGTTCATCAGAGGACCATATTTCGCTAGAAGAATTTCCCATAGGCGCAATCACTTGCAGTGGTGTCGTAGAGTCCTGAACTGGAACCTTAGAAACTAGAGGCGAGTCTGGTTCAATGGTGAATCGCGCATGCTTCTTCATCGGCGAGATGGAAAACAACGTGTTGACCGTCGGAGAAATGAACATTTTGCCCCTAATTGCATCCGACGGTATCTTCCCATTTGTCATACGTCTCCGTTGTCATCTTATAACCACACTGGCCACGGTTGACCGCTTTACTGATTCCACACTGTCTCCCCATGGTTGCACACAATATACAGATCCAACAAATATAGACAGTAACGATGTTTACATGGTTCATCTTCTATTTCCATTCACGACGTCACACATAAAACATTAACTTGCATGCCATGGTCAAATTCAATGTAAAATTTGATGTGGTTCACATGATCTTCATAATAAACTTAGCTTGTATACACTAGAGCAATCCATGGTCAAATTCAAATAAGAGTTGTTCCAGCGGTAACCTCCCCAAACCCCTACAAACCACAACCCCTACAAACCACAACCCCTACAACTTATAACAACAAAGTTCATGGTCCAGTGCACTGCTAATTTCCTGCCTGTTACCTATTTCATACCATTTAGAAAATAAGAGAATGATGATTTTAGTTAGCAATAACCAAACTAAGAGTTCGAGAGAATGGTTTTAATAGATGATAGCATAAATAGTTTAGCCATAGAGTTAACAAATATTTAACTCGAGGTTTAATCAACTTCAATAAATACCATAGGGTTATAACATATTGAATATCAATTTCCATCCAAGTACATTGTTTCAAGGTCTTCTACTTTAGGAAAGGTTAAAAAATACTGAACTTGAGGTTTACGAGTGTGTGCTTCCGTGTCTCTATCCAAGTTTAAGCAGATGGCCCACAGCGTCCAGGAACTGGAATGGTGTTTTCAGTCCAAGATCAAACTGCTTCTTTAGACAACACTTGTGATGCTCAATGTCTCTGTACACATTGCGAAGACCAGCCATATTGTTGTCATGTGAGTTTGTTTCCAACATCTCTATACCAAATGATTTATCCAAGTTTACTATCTCCAGCACTATTACAACTTGTATAATTACGATTTGCAAAATCTGTTTATTCACTATGTACATCAGGATATATAACAAAAACTAGTTCAACATTTACTAGTAATTCATCTTATTTAAAATGAATTATTAAAACAGTACCAACAACAGCACAATTTTAATCCTTTCTTATCTGTATACTTTTCTATGTAGCTTAATTTCGCACAGTATGCTCCACCGTGTAATATATCCGTTGGGTCAGTTCATTATGCCAGTCAGGTAAATGCTGCGTGTTGTTTTTTAAACTAATTGTAGGGGTACTGGGTTGTAGGGATTTTGAGCTGTAGGGGCTGTTTCAGCATGGAAACGCTACTTCAGATACAGCACGCGTCACGGTCCTCTGCCTTGTTAATTTTAACGTCAAAATCTTGACATGGACTTCCCGCTCACCAGATCCAAACCCGATAGAATAACCATGTAATAAACTCGATCGATGAGTGAACTCACCTCTTTTCATAAACGTTTCAACTATCCCACCTTTCAGGAACGTGACGATATGTCTGATATTGAAACATTTGGATGACACGTAGAACCTTAGATGTGTGAATATGAAAACAAATGCACTTTAGCGCTAAATGCTCAGTTGTAACACCTCACTGCTACGGCATGGCATATGTTTTAATAGGGTGAGTAAGTTAGTGAATATGGTTTTATCAATATTCCAGCAATATAACTGTGGGGGACACCAGACGTTCTACCCAAGTGGTCTATTGGGCTACCCAACCACCATGTTAGATAGAAGGAAGGGCGACTGTGGACATATATGTTCTATTTGACCCCATTCACGTTCATACTTTTTCCAGTGTTGCTGCCCTCTTCTGTTTAAAGATGTCGCGTCAACGTTCGTGTTTTGCTTGAGTGAGTGAGTATGTTCGCAGCATTTAGCAATATTCCAGCACTATCACAGCAGAGGGCACCAGAAATAGGCTCCACACACTGACTTTATCAAATGGGGACATGACTTGGAGTTGACCATTTACCACGTAAGGTATATTCGTCATTATCCGTGACTATTCCATCACGTCCATGAAAGAAGAAAGTGACTTAAGTATATCGGTGTCATTTTCGTTTACCCCTGAGGAAGGGGTCGATCCATGCAATCTACTAGTAGAAATCGCCATTCTGTTGTGATACACAGAGAAATACAAAAAGACAGAACTATTCCTTTTATGTATAGATATAGTTGTGTACAGGAATACACAATAAAACACTTGATGAATAACGTCCACCCAAATTCACTCCGAGACACCGGTATGGTCATTCTATATACATGTAAGCATTGCTGTATTACAATTATGGTATAGTGAAAATAGCATAGTGTAACTGTACGTTCTCACTGGGTTATTATACGGAATATTTACATCTATTTACGTCTTTATTATAACTAATGCGGCATACAAATTCATGATTACTCAGTTGGAACGTTCATGGACAATCGGAGAGAGACGGCAGAAGTATGGACATAACAGTCACCATCTTTCCTTTAGTTGCATTCTAATAGGTAACACATAATGAACAACTGATTGGAACATAAACTTTATCGTCAGTGGGGTTACTGTCACATAAGTACATACTATTAAAATGAGTTCTTGTTTCTGCTTCGCGAAAAGGAACATATTCAAATGGAAAGGGTATAATGATGGTAACACGGTAACTACAATTTCATCAAGATAAATGATGCTGAAATTCTCTCTGGAAATCGGATGCGTTATTCAGATGTGACATTTTCAGCCTACATCGAGGCAGCAGGTGATACTAATAGCTCTCCGTGTTGTGTTTCACCAGGTATCACACGTACAGCAAAATCAGTTACGCATCAGTATGAAACAAAAACATTGGGTGTGATGTCCAGATCTGGTGTGACGATAGTCAACATGTGCATCCTGATTCAGAAACATCGTGCCCTCAGGTGTGAATGTGAGACCAGCATGACTGCATCATATCTGACTAACAATCTTATATCCTTAACAGACGGTAACGGTCGACGAAACACCAAACACCAAACATATGAACACGACAGCTCACGAGGTCACTATCAGGATACTTTACACGAACGTGTTTGCCACATAGCCAAACGTGTAATATCGCACCTGTATGTTGCTGTTGCATGTGGGTAGAAGGGTATGACTACAACTGATGATAGTGTGTGTGACACAATCAGGATGGCAACACCTGCGAGAATGTGATAGATCCTGGAAGGGAAATATATAATATGAATAGATACTAAGCTGATATGACATTGCAATCATGCTGACGAGAGGAATATCAACACTGGCAGTCTCCATCTTGCTTGCTTCCCAGACTACTATATCTTTAGGTAAGTTGAGACAATTTGAAATGTATATTATGTGTACAGTGTGTTTGTGTATATGTGTGTGTGTGTGTGTGACAGAGAGAAAGACACAGAGAGAGAGACAGAGGGAGAGCGACAGAGACAGACAGACAGACAGACAGAGAGATTATGAGCATGCTTCAGAACACCTCAAGTCAACACTCGCCTCAAAGACTTATGTCTAAAGTTGGAGTTAATAACCTTCCATTACCAATGCTGTTGATCCTTTCTTAATGATGCGTCTGTGGTCCTGGTAGCATTAATCATAAATAAGCAATCTTTTTTCCATTTCTTCCCGTTTAGTAAAATAATTACTAAACCAGATAGCCGTTCGAAACGAGGCGGTGGAGTAAGCTGATCGTTCATTTCAGGTCATTTTTTACGTTTTGTTGATGTTTTCCAATCGCTAATTAAAGTCATGCACTATATGTCTGAATATCAAACTGTATAACCTGGATGTATTGCAATGTCTACATACTCAAATCTATTTCGTATTGTGGCTGATTCGGCTATATGAATGCAATTTAGGGTAGCTGATGTGTTACTCGCAATGCTAATGTATGCAACGTGTACATGTCGTCGGCCCGTACACACTGTGACTTCTGTTAACAACAGATATATGTAGCAGGTATATAACTGAGAGAAGTGAGAAATATTGTTTCAAGTAAACAAGTAGTTACAAAATAAACAGTCTTGTACTAAGTATGTTAACCATCACCTACATATTGTTACCCGGCTCGTTATGGGATAACAAGGTCAAATCCTTAAAATAGAATGTAGAATGCCTTAAAGTCAATAATCAGTCAAGGAGATGTTTCAACATATATTGTGAGGTCAAGACTTAGTGTGTTATTCACAAATACATATACATAAAAGATATTCAAACAATAATCTAATATACACATTTTGATGGGGAATTAGCATCTCAAACGGTAGAGCTTGTATATATAACAATGTATCATATTTCTTCTTTCAATGTTCACTTACATATTCAATAACGACTGAGGTATTATGCATGACAATGTTCATGCAAAATTAAAATATACACATGATATTGCCACAATATATACACATGATATTGCCACTTTTTATTCATAAATAGTACATTTCAGTCATGACATTATCTGACATAAATCGTAGAGTTGTACCAAAGAACTTACCTTAAAATAGATTGTAGCATTCCTTAAAGTCAATGATCAGTCAAGGAGATGTTTCAACATTTATTGTGAGGTCAAGTGTGCCGATCGGAAATCACTGACCTCGTTTTATAGCCGAAAACATCACTGATCAATGTTTGAATTCTTTGCGATTGGCCAAAACATATAATAGGGTAATTACGATTTTGGTTGGTTGACATAGATCAGATATTTTTACAAACAGTAACTCCGAAACGAGTTTTGGAGGTGTAGTCACGTGACCGTGACAGGATAATTGCATCAGCTTAATTACGGTTTGTTTTACAACCCTTGTCTGGATTAGATTTTATAGCTGACGTCACAGGACCGTATCACAGTGGTAATTGGCGTCAATTAGGTCAGATTTATTGCAGTTTGCTTATACAGTTGTAGCCTGGACATCTGCACGGTGGTCATTAAGAAATTTACTGGTGCAATAAACAATGGATTGAGTTTTAAGCTGACACTTTCAATGGTATATGGCTTATGTTAATTATGTTTGCGAAGTGCGTTACATCAGCTGGAGCCATGACATGAAGTGACGTTTCAGTATTACAACTCTTAAAAAATGAAAGGGAAATTTGTGGCAAATATATACAAAATACATAAAATATAGAAAAATATACAAATATGAAGAATATAACGATAAATTGTGCGCTGTCACAATATCATAATTCAATGCTCAAAGACGATTAAAAATAGTACGGAAATCACTGACGGCTGTTTTGGTATCTGTAAGGTTTTGTGGTGCCTGAAATGATTTTAAGGATGAATGGTGGATTATGTATCTAAACGTCTACAATGACGACATTTTAAGTAAATATAAACATTAATATGGCGTTTTTAATGGAATAAAAACAATATATTAACACTAAATGTCTCTATTTTGACATTGTTAAGTGCTGTAAATATCAAATAGTTCATAATTTATTGGCTTGCAGTGTTTACACGCAGTCTCCGTTCACAATGATTAGTTTACTAAAATAGTAATGACAAAGCTATTACATCATTCTTTAGACCCAGCTTTTTATGTTTCCTTGCTATAAACTGTTTTAGCAAATTCACCCGCAAACAAATCGATCATGTGAATATTTAGTTCTCTTTACATCAATAGATATCTGCATTGTACAATGTTAATGTTATCTGATATTTCTGTATGATTGTGTTATGTACTATAACATTGCATTACACATGCATGACCTTTTAGCAGTTATTATGCATAAGTATAATCTGTTATTGTGTACATATATGCATATGTAAATGCATAAAACATATCTACATGGAATGATTATGAGTTCAATTCGAATTTATATCATCATAAGAATATCTGATTTGAAGCAAATTCTCTTTGTCATTTTAATTCCTAACAAACAGACGGAATGCTACATTAGTCTTTGCCTACTGTTGAAAAGAAATCAGGATATATAACTATAGTTGGATAACAACTGTTCTGTAGGGGGAAATATATTTTAACATGTTACCAAAGCAAGAAGATACATCTGTCATCGAATTCTATTTAAGTAACATACGCACGCTATGTTGGAGTCAGTGGGATATGTTGTTTGTTGGTACAAATTTCTGCAAAATTACTACTTATTTTACGAGCTGTAAATGGTATCAAACTTGTGTATGAAATGGCCAGTAAAATACTATATATAATTGCTCACAGCACTGGCAAATTTTACAAGGGATAGAACATTATTGGTAAATCTTTTATTCCAAACTATGATAACTGCTTTCTCTGCTGCAACTGTCTAACTGTTCGGTGGATAGATGAATTGTCAGACTTTAAATCCAAATGAAATCAGATGCGTGAGAAACTGCTGGTTAAAACGTTACAGTAATATTTATAACCAGCTGTTAATTGTCCATGCTATCAAAAAGCCAGGGAGTATAATATAATTATATATCGGCGATAAAGGCCTGCGAAAGGATGCCAGGTAATGCCGTGACAATATACCGAATTTTCATGGCGTTTTTCAAAAAGTTTTCAATTAACCCATGTCATTCTCATGTATGAAAAAGAAAGAAATTCAGATTTTTCTTCCGAGCCACTCTTCAGTTACAATTACTGATTATATACTAAGGGAAATAACTTCGTTTAACATAAAATTGCATAAGAAAAGGTTATTTGAAAAGTACATAAACATGTAGCATAGCACTTCGCACGACATTTGATGTCCAATATCAAGCGTGGCTCGTGCACTTTGTGAACAATGAACTTATTCACTTTTTGCCAGCATTTGGACACCTAGGCCTGAAGTTCACAAAGCTGATATTCTCTTGCCTACAAAAGATGTGTAAAACGTGTTAATTTCATCCTAAAACCAGCGTCTCCACGCCGTGGGTATGCTTGCGACTTGAATAGCCCAAAATGAACTTGACAGACATTTTGGTGTCAATCGAAAATGGTCGCATCTCTGTGGAGACACGAGAGGTTTGCCTCTGATGTCACAACATTCGGCTGACCCATCTGAGGAAATGATTCCAGACTGCCAGTTTGAGTGCTTGGACCATTCCTCGCTTACTTCCAGGACTGTACGGAAACGACTGAGGGCACATAACATCCAGCCCCGACGGCCTGCAATACATCAATTTTGTTCAACGTCACCAACGAGTCGAGGTTTCATCTGGACAGTTCGGATGGCAGGGCAAGGGTGTAGAGACGGCGAAGTGAACGGTATGCTAACGTATGCGTTGTTCAGTAGTTTTTTGGTGGAGGCGTTATGGTATATGGGTGCATCACATTTTATGGTCGGACATTTTATGGTAACTTCATGCTTCAGAAAGATAATGCCTGTCCACATGTCGCTCGTGTTGTGACAGATTTTCGGAGACAACATAGCATTCTGTTATTCCCCTAGCCAGCTGCTTCTCCGGACCTGTCGCCTAACGAGCTCGCTTGGGATGAAATAGAGCCACGTTTACCTCAAGCCCAGAATCAGCCATTGAGGTTAGCTTACATTCCCTAGTGCTTAAAACTCAGAAGGCCAAGGTTTGGTTCCCCACATGGGTACAATGTGTGAAGCCCATTATGGTGTCCCCCGCCGCGATAATCTTGGAATATTGCTAAACATGGCGTAAAACCATGTTCCCTCACTCACTCACTAGTATTAAAACATGAGTTATAGCATGCCAGGATCATTCCTTTTACCAAGCTGATAGGAAAAAAAGCTCATTCAGGATGTAGCAGACTTTCAAAGAAACCATAGAAGCCCTCCAGCGACATGGACAACGCAATCAGTGTTACGCCTGATACTATTTCAGGGCTCGAGACGGGAACCTGTGTTAAAAATCATGTTGACGCATGCGCACTTCAATGTACCATTTTATATGATACATAGTGATATACACAAAATCGAATGAAATACTCCAGTATGTACTGTTAAAGTATAAAGTTATCATCTCAGAGACACAGCGCCAGCCCGGCTTTCTACAGCTCTTGAGGTGGACGGGTCGGCAGATATGAAGGTGTCGTACAAGTAAACGAAGGATTTCTTTAAAAACTGTGGCAATAACTATTACTATCTCTTCAAAATGCACCATATATTGAGCTACACGCCTGTAATGTATCGTCATTACACCTTCACTATTATTTCACGCATTCTTGCTTTTTCCAGTTGTGCGTTTCTGACAAGTTCCGACATTGACTTCAGCAGCAATCGTAACCCAGTGTACGTTACGAACAAGCATATAAGTCAAATGATGAATCGCTTTGACAGTAGAAAGAAATGACCGATCATGTGGCCCTGTGTACATAAATTTTTGTACTCAAATGTGTCAACGCGTAGATATGTTTTCTGGGGAACTAGCTCATAATTAAGATGAAGAGTACGTTGACAAAGACGAAGGCATAGTTTAGTTAAAACTTCTTTAGTTGGTTACACAATACAGGATATAAACATGTATACATTAATGAGGTGAACGGAGTTCCAGCTCAACCCCGGGGCGTTGCCTACAAGCCGCATCATCCTGCTCGAGGTCGTCCCTACAAGGACAGTCGGAATACCGGACTCATTGACAACAGAGATGTGAGCATATATACAGTTTTTGACAACAACGGACAGGCCACGACTCAACAAAGGACATATCGAGAAACGTTAACAATAGCACTTCCTTTACCAGTTGATGTGATGGCAGACACGGCCAATGGGGATGACCAATCAAGGCAATAAATGTCATATACAATAATTAATGACAGTGACAGAGTGGTACAGGGTGGTTGGCAAGACAATGTACACTGCGATTAAGATTGCAGATTGAATAATTACAAATAAGTCACACGTGGCTTGACTACATAGTTTTTGGTCTTTAGAAATATTTGGACGATGCCTGTCCTGAATTAGACACTATAACAACTTCCCTCTGCTCCGTAAAGCTTGGACCCCAAGCTTAAATAAGTTGAGTCTAAAATCATTGTAGTGAAGCTGTATTGGAACCAACAGTGCGAATCAGTAAGTAATCACTGAAAGAACCATTCTTGATGCCGTTAAAATTATGTGCAATATAATTATATCTATGGAATGACGGTATATGAGTGATCACCTTGCCAAACTGACTTGGTGTGCATAAAACTGATATTTACAATGTGCATTTCACATCCAAGTTTATTTACAACTTTGGACAGATTCAATAAATATTTCAGAAAGCATCTTTCAAATCAGGAGTCTGGCTTTGCGTTGAGACTCAGTACCAAATAATGATAATAACTAGAATCATAAGAAGTACACATTAAACATCTCAGCAACTATTTCGCATTAAGAAATTTGAAACCAGGAGTCTAACTTTACCGCGCGACTCAGACGGTACTTGTGGGTATTGTTGCCCTTTTAAGTACAATGGGTGCTCTTCCCGTGTCTGTGTCTATAACGGGTGCTATTCCTCTGTCGTTGACAGAACTTGCCAATATATTGTGGGTGCTATGCCCAAATGAGAGAAAATAATAATAATAATAATAATAATAATAATAATAATAATAATAATAAATCTAATACAGCTCCAGGGCCTGATGGCATTCGAAACCGGTATTGGAAACTGTTCCCCTGTGTCCAAACACCATTACTACACTGTTTCAATACTCTCGTGGACACAGGTGACGTTCCTCCATGGTTCTGCAAAAGGTCGCACAATACTTCTCCCCAAGAAAGGAGACTTGACTGATCCCCAAAACGTCCGCCCTATCACATGTTTGAATACACAATACAAAATATTCACAGGGTGTTTGACAAACCTCGTGTCATCTTACTGCTCTTCCAATGATGTAATTTATAGAGAACAGAAGGGAGCAAGAAAGGGATGTTGGGGGTGCAAGGATCAACCTCATGTACAGAAAATGATTTTGGAAGAGGCTAAAACATATCACCGCAACCTCTCCATGTGCTGGATTGACTACAAAAAAGCATACGACTCTGTCCCTCACGAATAGATTCTGAAGTCTCTTCATTGTACTGGCCTCCCTGAGCGACTACTTGATTTACTCGAGTCTTTAATGAGTTGCTGGTCGACTCAACTTGAGATGTACTCGCAAGGGCAGGTGCAGACTTCGGAATCTATTCCAATCAGAAGGGGAATATTTCAGGGGGATTCCTTTAGTCCTTTGCTTTTTTGTCTGTCTTTAAATCCTTTGAGCTTTCTGCTCAATAAAGAGGAGGGTTACCATCCCGGACCTCCTCAGCACAGATCCCCAACACCTCTTACTCATCTACTTTACATGGATGACATCGAGCTCCTTGCCAAAGGAGATTCCAATTTGAAAGAGCAGGTTCTCCTTGTCGAGCCCTTTTCTAATGAAATGTAATACTCTTCATTTGAAACGTGACATGGTAACTAATGCTGGATCGGTCAAGTTACAAGGGGGGAGCAGTTATTGAGCATCTTGTGGAAGATCAGGCCTACACCTAAAGAAAATCTGGAGCTCAGAGCTAAATGCTCGAAACAAGGTCAAAGCCACCAATACTTTTGCTGTGCCAGTCCTTTCCTATTCCTTTGGAGTAGTTGATTGGACAAAACAAGACATCCAGAGTCTTGACCGCCTGACCAGAAGGATCATGTCTGATAACAGAGCACACCACCCTCGTTCCTCTCTTAACCGTTTATACATGCCAATCAATTCTGGTGGTCGGGGTTTGATTAATGTGGAGGCTCTTCATGATAGAATTTTATTGTGTACTTTTGCACATAGTTTTTTGTCAGATGATCCTCTAGTGATGCATGTGAAGACTCATGATGAAAGCGAGGAATTCCACAGCTATTTTAAGCCTGCCAAGGTTGTTGGACAGAATCTGAGATTTGAGGTTGATTTTGTTGTTGGCGATGTACTGCTGGACGGTACAGTGATGGGAGTAAACCAGGTGAAGTTCTTCACAAATTCTGCCCAGAGTCGGCCTTTTGTGGAGAAGCTTTCTGAGAAGCCATTGCATCGTGTGTACATGCAGTGTGTTGAACAGAATAGCAATCCAACCGACTCCTTCGCCTGGATGACGTCGGCTGGTCTTCAATGTGAAACTGAGGGCTTCCTTTTTGCTGCTCAGGACCAGTCACTTCCCACTCGCAATCGGCTGAATGTGATTCTTAAAGAAAATATCCTTATGAAATGTCGACTTTGCAATAAATTCACGGAGACTGTCCAACACCTTGTCAGTGGATGCCCTTCCTTGGCACAAACATCATATCTTAAACGACATGATGGCATGGCTCGTTGCTTTTACTACCGTCTCCGCCATGCCTGTGGCTTTGACTCCGAGGTCCATCCATGGTCCAACCCTGAACATGTCCAGGGCGTCATGGAAAATGATGCTTTCAAACTTCTCTGGAATAGGCCCATATACAGCCTCAGAAGAATTCCAGCCAACAACCCTGATCTTGTCCTTTTTGATAAAGCCAATGAATATTTATTTAGATCATTGAATTTTCTGTCCCTTTTGACACCAATGTTATTGGCAAGATTCAGGAAAAGCATGATAAATATGCGGACCTCGCCTTTGAAATGTCTCGCTTGCATCCCAAGTACACTGTCGTCAGGCTCCCCATTGTTCTCGGTGCCCTTGGTTTGGTACCTCCTGATCTCTTGGCGCAGATCAGGAAAGTGCCCGGGTTCTCCACCGGGAGCACAGCCCTTCTGACAGTCTGGGTAATGCAGAAGGCTGCAGTGTTGGGGAGCCTTCATATTCTCCGGAAAGTTCTTGGTGGGTTCGACTAGGCAGCGTTTCCTGGGAGAAGTCCCATTCGCTGTCTGTGCTGCGTGTAGAGGGGGCAAGGGCCCTGAGCTGATGATGAGCCTTACCAGCCTGACAGTGCCAGGATCACCCGAACCCTCTCTGCTGCATACTATCTTTAATTTGTAAAACAACAACATAATAATAAGTAGGATTGCCTCCTGGGCAATACTGGCGGTCTTCAGACTTCCCCATACACACCCCGTGGCTACCTTTACTTGTACCGTTTCTTTAGACGCCAGCTGGAGCGTCCATTTTAACTCTCGGAGTTAGGGTGTTTGAAGTGTATTTTAAGGGCTAGAAACACGTTTTTGACACGAGAGCGGATCGGTGAAATGCAGCCGGGGTCATGTACCCTTTAAGTAGTTCTGGAGAAGATATAGTTCTCTCTTGAACAGGCCGTAGATACGCTGTCCTTGGGTCTACGGTCCAAACGATTAGTGTTCTGGAATCGCCACGATCCTAGCTATCTGACGCATAGACGTATGTGCATATACTGCACTTGTGAAACAACCATAGATTTATGTGTGTGTATAGTGTATTTGTTAAACACCCATTCAAAAATTTGAAATAAAACTCATATCTGACTCCGTACTTACAATGTTTATTAATGCAAACTTGTTCTCGACGCTGTATGGCTAGGATAATGCCATAGTGATGTAAAGGCCAATTCAAGGGCGAGTATTTCTTTGGGCATTGAATGACGTTTCAGCAAAGATTTGACAGCTCCTTGTCATTGTCAATTACATTTGTCGGTGAAATTCACATCGTCTCCCATATCTGCACGGGGACCACGCTTTGCAGTGGTAGTCTCTTTATAGGAGATATCTGTTCTCCCGCGTGAGCGCTCATCTGATAGTGAACAACCTGAAGGAAGTTTATCTGTATCATAAATTGTATACTGTGTAATGTGACTAATGAATTGCCTGCTTTTAAATTTCGTGTTATGACTTTTTCTGTTTTTAAATGACAACGTAATGAATAGATGTTTTTTAGATATAACTCATTTTGACTCTGTACTTACAATGTCTATTAATGCAGAATAAAGCTGTCTTTTGCAGTATTCAAGAACATTCCATGAAATATCACAAAATTGACTTACCGGTTCAGGCTGATATTCAGTCATAGTATAAAGAAATATGTTATGAAGGCTCATAGCAAACTGTCTACAAAACATACATTTTGAAAATATACATCTTCTCTGCTGAGGAGTAGCAAATGGGTGACAATTTAGAAACCCACGGGGGGTTTTGGAGGTTTTAAAGATGATTTGAAAGTACGACTGCCATGGCCGCAGTTTTGTGTGTAAAGTTTTATTCTGTTTTAAATGTATAAAATAGTGTGCGTTTATGTGCTGGATTTCTGCAATTATGATGATGTAGGAGAACGGGTTTGCGCGATCCTGGCACAGTCAGGCTGATAAACAAACTGCTTGAGTCCCAGTTGTTACTTAAAGCGCATTGCTCTTTGGGCACTGGAAAACCAGGAAGCGGCGATTGTTGCTAGATTTTACTGTCGCTTCCTGTGATATGAGATAACTAACTGTAGGAAGCGACAGTAAAATCTAGCAACAATCGCCGCTTCCTTCAGTTAGTTATCTCACAACTGACAAAATGCGAACATCCTAATGTCCCTCCCTGTTTGTGGCGTAATTGTGGCGTAACTATTGACTTTTACATGACAATAATGTGAGCAAAAATGTTCCACATTTAATTATCTACAGTTTGGTACCTTGAACGAAATTCATTGTGTTTTCGCAGAGCTGTGACATTTTTATGAAATGTGTCTTGGAGAAATTGACCAACTTGCAAGGGTGATAACTCCACAACTATTCAAGATATCGACATGCCTTGAGGAAGCTAAGTAGTCTGGAGTGTGGGCTTTACAACGATATATCAATACTATATGCCGTTCAGGAGGAGGAGATTTTTAAACACAAGCAGCCTTAAAACGGAAAAGTCGACAAAAAATTCAGTTTTTCCAAAATTGCGGAAAATTTCTTCAGCGGCCCGACTGATTTTATGCGGCGTTGAACGGATGGAGAATGACTTTGTCTACATTGAGTGAAAACTTGGTCAACTTATCTCTTATAGTTTTGAAGATATTGAGATTGAAAGATTTTGAAAGATTTTGACATTTTGGGTTATCTGCCCTTACCGGAAGCCGGAAGTCGGTGTTTTTTCGACTATGAATCAATTTCAGCATACAGGCTATCATCCCTGAAAGTTTCATGAAAATCGTCCAAGAGGTTAGGTCAGAGCTGTGACATTTTTATAAACACTATAAAAATGCGTTTGAAAAAATTGACCAACTTCAAAGGGTAATACCTCCGACACTATTCAAGATATCGATATGCCTTGAACAAATTAAGGTGTCCAGAGTATAGGCTTTCCAACGGTGTATCGAACGCAATTGTACTATTTGCCGTTCAGGAGAAGAAGATTGTTAAACACAGGCACCGTCAACACGTTCGGAAATGTGCAAACTCGCCAAGTTTGTGCTTGTGTCGTAATGGTGACGTAAGAATTGATTTTTACATAACCATAATGTGAACCAAAAATGTTTCCCATTCAATTACCTACAAGTTGGTACTGAGGGAAATGGAATCCATTGATTTTTCGCAGAGTTGTGACTTTTTTTTTAACCCTATGAAAATGCGTCTTAGAAAAATTCACCGAATTCCAAGGGCGATAACTCCCAAACAGTTCAAGATATCAACATGCCTTGAACAAATTAAGGTATCCAGAGTATAGGCTTTCGAACGGTGTATCGAACGCGATTGTACTATATGCCGTCCTGAGAAGAAGATTTTTAAAAACAGGCACCGTCAAAACGTGTGAATCGGCAAAAATTTCAGTTTTTTCAAAATTGCGGAAAAGCTTTTTCACGGTTTTCTTCCGCTATGCCTTGAATCAATGGAACATGATGTTGTCTATATTGAGTGACAATTTGGTCAATTTATCTCAAATAGTACTGGAGATAAAGAGGTTGAAACAGTTTAAAATATTTTGACATTTTGGGTTCTCTGCCCTTACCGGAAGCCGGAAGTCTGAATTTTTTCGACTATGTGTCAATTTCAGCACACAGGCTATCACCCCTGAATGTGTCATGAAAATCGGCCTAGCGGTTAGGTCAGGAGAGCTGTCACAAAAATTGTACAAATAATAATAATAAGAAGAAGAATATTCGGATAATAACAGTAGGTCTTCCAGACTTTCGTCTGAAGACCTAATAATAATCCTACTCTGACTTGAAATCTCTAAAATGCTGAATATTGCTTTGCTGTTAATGTCTTAATTCTGTCATATAATATAAATGTCTTTGTGGGTGGCCGGACCCAAGAATATCCGTATTCTCACTTCATTCTACAGAAGTTATTTGGAGCTCATTGTTCACATGCAAAAATTAATTGTAGTATAGACGTATTAAGAAGGTATTAATGTACTGGCCTGGGATCAAGCACTTATAAACAATAACACAATAACAGAGTCTATTAAGTACACACAGATAAGTAAGTCCTGATGAGTCATGTTGTACACAGTGTCCATCTCGTAGGTGTCCGTGAGGTATTTTCTGTGGAAATACAGGATCTCCATAATGATGGCTGTGATCAGATCTCTGTGGGAGAGACGCATGTACGTGTTTGGTCCGTGGGCTTCTGACTGTTTCGTACACTTAACGTTAACATGCATGTTGTGTTACGGTTAATAAATTGCCGTGACAAAAGGTTTAAAAGTCCCCTTTGAACCATCAAATAGAACACAGACAAGTCTTAAATATTGAATAATATATTGAACAAACAATGAGCAAACTACAATGAATGACAATACAGATGTCTAGTACAATGCAATTGAGTCACAAATCTAAAATATTGGGTTACAAATATAAAATCTTGACATTTACAGTGACAGCATATATACTGATTGAATGGTTGTTTATAATGACAATAGTTGAATAGGCAAGCACGTTGAACAACTTGATGATGGCAGACAGATGTGTATAATTCCAGCCATGTGAACATGCACGTGTCGCACAACACAACAACCAGTCTTGATATAGCTCTTACGCAGTTCTGGAGCATTCTAGAAAATCTAGGGTGCATCTTTCTGCTCTTGAACTTTCTGCTCAGGGGATAAATATGATAGTTTCTCATCAAACTTCACACTGCTAACACCATCGTCAATATTGTCAACATGTTCACCATCGTCTATAGTACAATTAGTAACTGGAGAGAGTGTGGCAATACAATTGACCTGTTTGGTTTATAACCTGTCATGGTATTTCGTAATCATGTTTACATGACACAACCTCTTTTGTTTATGACGGCCAGTCGTCAGGACGACATAGTCTGTGTCGCTAAGCTTTTTATCAGCAACATATGGACCTTGATATCTAGCTCTCAGTGTTTGACCAGAAACTGGAAGAAAGACTAACACTTTCTCACCATGGAATTCCTCTCTTTGAGTTTCTGTCATAATTTAACTCAACATCCTCACCCTGCGCAATAATAAGCTGCTCTCTGGAAAGAATGTGATCACCACCTGACAAACTATCAGATTTATCAAGAAGACCTGAAGAGTTACTACTCTTAGAAGATAAGTCATCAGTCTCTGCCTCATGAAAAGAAAACTTAGTGTTACCAGGAGACCTAAAAGAACTGTTGTGAGTCAAACAATAATAATCCGCCAACATCGCTACCTCATGTAAATCATCATCCTTATGTTCAATCAAATAAGTCTTTAGATCAGAATGAACACTCAGCTTGAAATCCTCCATCATAACTAACTGTCTCAAACCATTCCTTAGACCCACACCACCTGTCAAACAAAGTTTCTTTTTCTCTAGCAAACACTACAAAGTTCTCATTGTATCTTTTATGAGCATTTCTGAATTTCTGACGATAAACTTCAGGCACTAAGTCATAAGCTTAAAAGTGCCCTTTTGACAAGATCATAGTCTGACCTTTGCCATATGACAAGGCCGAATAAGCATCCCAAGTTTTACCCTTCAAAACAGTTTTGCAGTAGCATAGTCCATGACTCCTTAAGCCACTTGAAGTTTTGAGCAACTTTTTTTCAAAAATGTAGAAAATCTGTGTCTACTTCTTTCTCATTAAAACGGGGTACCAGTCTGGCATGCCTTTGCAATGTCAAAAGAGGAATGGTTTGATGGAGGAGGAGGGTTTCCAATCTTTTTCAACCACAACCCACACTCAAAACTTTAAACATTGTGACCCATAATAATTATCACTTAAGCAATGTAATATTACAAATTACAAAAAGCACACTCTCATAACAGTTGTCCATGAGGTGGTTGCTGTAAGATGGGGGTAGATTTACTTGCTGTATGATGATCCATTCAAGATGACGGCGTTGAGGTTCCATGTTGATCATCGAAGCTTACAATCTCTTCAGATACAATGTTAATGCTCGGCACATAGAGAAGTTTCCAAGATCGGGAGTAATCTAAACGTTACTCCAGCCGGATTCTGGCACCCGTGAAGAGCCACCTCGTCGTGGTGGGTGCTGGGTAACGCTAAGCGCTCTTCAAACCCCCGTTGTGGACCCGGGGGTATATTTGGTCCACCAACCTGTTTGCCGTGGGTTGCGCCCCTGCGTCGGTGGAGGAAGGGATTCTGGTGGTTGAGGGCACTGGTTCCAGGAACAGTGTTCCTTTGCCCAACACACCACTTCGGCCCTGACTTCACCTAGACGGGTGGTTGAATGGGCCCGGTTCAACCAATCGGCTGGTCATGCTGAGCCCTGAGCACTCTCTTTTCATTGCTCCATCACTCTTTGGCTTGTTTTTTTTATACATATTGTTAAACTTATTGTGCTTGTAAGTTTATTATTATACACTGCTTTTTGAAACGTCTGAAAAGTAGAAATTTGCCTAGATGCTGGTGCCAGAAGGCGATGGCTCATGGGCCAATATGGTGGAAAAATTAATCTTTTAGATTTTCTGCTTGAGTATATCATCCGAGTATCCTTGGTGCTGCTAGCTGGAGACCCACTTGTTTTTAGAATTGTCCTTGTGATACTCCGTGGTGGGTGGGGAGCTCGGATGATGAACCGTTAAAAACTAACCATGGCTTATGAAAGCCCCATTACCAAAACAAAACGTCCACTTGACACTGATCCAGATGATAACGACCAAGGACTGTCCACTTCAATTGATTACTGGCCACGTTTTCTTGTGATTTAGGCTCAAGAAAACACACGATTAAAGTTGAACCCTTTTGCAATACAGAAAGGCATACAAGGCATTGCTGGTGACGTTAAAATATGAAACGTTTACGTTCAGGTGCATTGCTCGTAGAGTGCTGCAAAAGACAACAGGCTAATAACCTGATGACTACTGAAACATTCGTCGGCATTCCAGTGTCAGTATCTCCTCATAGAACACTTAACACCAGCAAAGGAATCATCAGAGATAGAGATCGATTGTTTGCCGACATGTCTGAACTTGATATTGTTTCAGAAATGAAAGATCAAGGGGTGACACACGCTAAGCGTTTTACAACACGTAAAAACCAGGAAACCATTCAGACTAATACGTACCTGTTTTTGTTTTCCTCTCCAAATGCTCCCAGATCAGTAAAGGCGGGATATTGTCACATTAATGTCGACACCTACATACTAAATCCTTTAAGGTGTTTTAAATGCCAGAAGTTTGGTCATGGTGTTAGTACTTGCACATTGTCTGTTGTATGTGCTCACTGTGGCGAGAAGACACATACAACAGAAGATTGTGACAGTGACTTTAAGAAATGTACAAACTGTGCAGGCAATCACTCATCATTCTCAAAAGATTGTCCGATCTGGAAACAGCAGATGGAGATGAATGAGATCAAGTTCAACCAATACATTAGTTTTACTGATGCCAAAAAGCTTGTATTACGATCTGAAATTAAGGAAACCAAAACATCGTCTGATTCCACTCCTCCAAAAGCCAAATCATCTGTAAGCTGTCAGACGAATTTAACCTGGCTCAAAACCGATTCTCCTAAGATTTTGTCACCTGCTATGTCTACTTCTCAGATTTTGTCACCTGCAATATCTACACAAACTGCAGAACCACTTCCTGGTACGCCCCCAATCCAATCTGAACCATCTTATGACCGTGACACATCTTCTCAATCAACTCAACGGTCTCAATCAACGTCAAACGTTCAACAAATCGTTAAAAACAAAAGTAAACTGAAGCCAGATTCTTTGAAGAAACAAAGTGGCAGAGCCCCAAAAGGGTCAGATGATAAAATCAAATTATTGAACAAATGCGGATCACTTGAGGACCCTCGAAAACAGTGCGGGGTAGATCCCAAATTAATCCGCCTAAAAGATAGGTCTATCTAACAATATCGTGCAGTGGAACTGTAGAGGACTCCGGACAAAATTTAATGAAATACAGCTATTAATCCAGGATTTAACACCATCAGCGTTCTGTCTGGAAGAACTTACGTCAGTTTGAAGCCTATCATTACTTTTCCCCTCTGGGTGATAGAGCCACTGGAGGTTCTACTATCCTTATACGGCAGGATGTTATTCACAGCCCTGTTACACTTAACACTAATCTCCAAGCTGTTGCAGTGAGACTTACTCTGGGTGTAGCATTTACGTTATGCTCTCTGTATATTCCACCTTCATCGAACCTTCAGCTGACTGATCTTCAATCACTCTTGATCAACTCCCAGAGCCATGTGTTCTTATGGGTGATCTAAACGGTCACAACCCACTCTGGGGCAGTACTGACACTAATACTAGAGGCAAAATACTGGAAGAGTTCATTTCCAATAATGACCTGTGCATATTTAATGATGATTCAAGCACCTATCTGCATCCTGCAACTGGCACTTATTCTTGTCTGGATTTGTCTCTTGCAGATTCTAACCTCCTGAATGAATTTGATTGGTCTGTTCATAATAACCTTTGTGGAAGTGACCACTTCCCATCTATCCTTGCAGAAGTAACTCCATCTGATTCTCCATCGTATACAAGATGGAACTTTTCGAAGGCTAACTGGTCTTTATATCAAACAATATGTAAATTGAAACTGTGACCTGAATTTTTCAGTGATATAACTGATCCCATTTAAACTTTTGCTGACGTTTTAAGGCAAATAGCTGATGAGTGTATACCAAAGTCCTCTACGACTCCACATGTACGAAAACCATGGTTTAATACAGATTGTAGACAAGCCAGAAAAACGAGGAAAAAGGCCGAGCGTTATTTCCGCCTTCATCCAACGGTCCATAACTTAAATAAATTTAAAATTCTCAATGCAAAGGCGCGTCGTACCTTTAAACAAAACAAATGACAATCTTGGAGAAATAATGTCTCAAAAATTAATCAATGCACGCCAATGTCTAAGGTATGGAACATGCTTTAAAGAATTAAAGGCAAAGGTTCAAAATCTGCTGTTCACCATCTTAAAGATGGTGGTAATTTAATTACTGACAAGTCTAAAATTGCAAATACAATTGGTGAAACTCTTGCCAAAAATTCATCATCAGCAAATTATGTCCCTGAGTTTCAGAGATATCAGAAACAACAGGAAAAGACAAAACTTAATTTCGAATGAAATATCGTCGAAGATTATAACGAAGTGCTTTTCAATTACATGAGCTACATACTGCTCTTGAGCAAGCTCATGACACTGCAGCGGGTGATGATAATATACATTACCAGCTACTGAAACACTTACCTGAACCATGTCTGATGACACTTTTAGATATATTTGACCAAATATGGACATCTGGAGAATTTCCTCCTTCGTGGCATAATGCCATTGTAGTCCCAATACCAAAACCTGGCAGGGATCATACAGATCCGTCTAATTACAGACCAATATCTCTAACTAGCTGTGTCTGTAAAACCATGGAACGTATGGTGAATAATAGATTAACTTGGTATCTTGAAACCAATAACCTTATAACAAATATTCAATGTAGTTTCCGTAGTACCATTGATCATTTGGTACGTTTAGAATCCTTTGTTAAAAATGCTATAGTAAAAAAAAAACATGCTGTATCAATTTACTTTGATCTTGAGAAAGCTTATGATACGATCTGGAAGCATGGCATTTTGAAGGATTTACATGATTTTGGTTTGAGAGGCCGTTTGCCTCTTTTTATATCACAGTTTTTAAAAGACAGGCAATTT
Organism: Haliotis rubra; assembly: GCF_003918875.1. NCBI lineage: Eukaryota > Metazoa > Mollusca > Gastropoda > Lepetellida > Haliotidae > Haliotis > Haliotis rubra. The sequence goes on along the minus strand of NW_025765380.1, from coordinate 33,817 downwards.
CAAGTCCGAGTGCGTTCAACCCTGTCTGATCATTACAATCAGGATCAGAGTGTCCCTCAAGGCAGTATTTTGTCTGTCACACTGCTTAGCATCAAGATCAATAGTTTATCAAAGGTTTTAAATGATTCAATTGATAGATCATTATTTTGATGATTTGAATAGTTCTTGTGGTAAAAATATGCATACTATTGAACGGCAACTGCAGTTATGTTTAAACAAAATAAATAAATGGTGTCTTGAAAACGGCTTTAAATTTTCTAAATCTAAAACTAATTGTCTACATTTTTGTAGAAAATACAAACCGCATAAAGACCCTGAACTATTTTTAAATGACACCCCTATCAAAGTTATAAAGGAGGCAAAATTCTTGGGTCTTATTTTCGATTCCCATTTAACATTCCTGCCACATATTGAATCCCTTAAAGCTAAATGCCTGAAGGCACTCGATTTGTTAAAGGTTGTCTCCAATTCAAACTACCCTCCTTCACTTATATAGATCGTTGGTGCGATCTAAACTTGATTATGGCTCCATCGTCTATGACGGAGCTTGCAAAAGCAACCTTAAACTACTTGATTCTATCCACCTCCAAGGACTAAGACTTTGTCTTGGATCACTGAGAACTTCTCCAGTTGATAGTCTCTACGTCGAGACAGATGAGCCTTCTCTTACCCAACTCTGTATAAAATTATCTTTACAATATATTACCAAGCCTTGCTTGACTGTGTCGAGTACTCCATCACAAGGGATATCTATTTCAAATCCCGAACTATGAAGGATCCTTTTACTAATATCAGTCCTCATTTAATTATTGGTTTTTTAAAAGAATTAAATTTGTTAACAGATTTGTAAATAGCTAAATATTTTATGATTGAAAGTTTGAATTAGTAACTGAGATTGTTAGTGGCTGTATCCTCGAGGGGGGTTAAAGTACTGTAAAATTATTGTCCTCCTGAGAGGGTACGTAAGTCCCAAAACATTCAAAGTAAATTTCAACTTTCCATTGTTTAATCGTAGAATATGTGTAATTTTAATGTATGGCTAGATATATCTCAATTGCAAATAGCTGAGGGGATGATGTAAATCCAGCTAGGGTCCATGCAGGAAGCAAATGTACTGTAAGTCCCAAAGGTCCCTAGTGTGGTGATCTACCTTCAGTTGTTGGCAATCTATAGCCTGTTTTCATATTGTTTTGTCATTTATAGGTCCAATATTTTAGATTTAATTGCTAGTTTTAAATGGATATCTGTGATACACTAGTAGTTTTACTGTTCTTCGACAACAGTTTTTTTTTAATGTCCTACTTTATTGATCTATAATATAATTATAAACTGTTCTCGTCACGATATGGCTGCAATATTGCCGATGTGACGATAAATATTAACTCACTCACTCACTCAATATATTACCAAACTATATTCTAACGAATCTAACCCTGCATTTAACTGTGTCTTCAATCCTCTTTATGAGGATTTGTATAACAAAAAGTCTTCTCTTGTTCCGCCTCTTGGACACACAATTAAACCATTCATTTCTGCTGCGGGAATTGAGCTTGAGAATATATCTCCTTATCGTCTTCTTTCTTCTCCTCCTTGGCAATTGGTGAGGCCAGACGCTGACTTAACATTAACCACATTTAAAAAATCCGAAACTAATGATTTACAGTATAAACAAGAGTTTAGTCAATTAAGAAATAAATATAATACATATAAATCCTTATTTACAGATGGATCCAAGGATGGTGGCGCGGTGGCTTGTGCCACTGTCATTGGATCCAAAACAATATCTTCTCGACTACCAAATAATAGCTCTATTTTCACAGCAGAAGCTAACGCTATATTAACAGCTCTTAAACATATATATAAACACTGTAAATATAAACAATACATCATCTTTTCTGATTCTCTTTTGTGTCTTCAGGCTATCAAAAATCTTTTTTGTTAACATCCACTTTTATTAGAAATTATTGAATTGTATAATGAGCTTGCTACTGGCCAATGCGACATCGTCTTTTGTTGGTTACCCAGCCACGTTGGCATTTTGGGGAATACACTGGCTGATCTTGCTGCTAAGGCAGCACTCAACAAATCTGTGACACCACTTCTTATTCCATACTCTGATTACAAAGCTAGCATTAGAATTTACATCCGGGATCTGATGCAGAAGAAGTGGGACACCCAGGTGGGTCTTAATGAATTACATGAAATAAACCCCATATGTGTTACACCTACTTGGGTTGTCAATCCAGATTTGAAGAGGTCATCATACGACGATGTCGTATTGGCCACACAAGATATACTCATGAGTACCTATTAAAGGTGAAGATACTCCGTTTTGTATCCCTTTGTGATGAAAGAATCACGGTCAAGCATGTCCTGCTTGACTGTCTTGAATATTCCATCACAAGGGATATCTATTTCAAATCACAAATTATGAAGGATCTTTTTAGTAATATAAGTTCTCATTTAATTATTGTTTTTTTAAAAATATTAGACTTGTTAACTGATTTGTAAATAGATGCATATTTTATTATTGGTAGTTTAGAGTAGTAACTGAGACTGTTTGTGGCTGTACCCTCAAAGGGGTTGAAGTAGCGTAAAATTATTATCCAGCTGGGAGGATACGTAAGTTTCAAAGTTTCAAAGTTTCAAAGTTTCAAAGTTAAATTTTTGCTTACCCGATTTTTAAACGTAGTATATTTGTTCCTTTAAGTTTCGGCTAAACTTGTCCTACAATCGCCAGCGGCTGAAGGGATGGTGTAAATCCAACTAGGGTCCATGCAGGTAGCAAAGGCACTGTAAGTCCCCATGGTCCCTGGTATGGTGATCTACCTTCAGTTGTTGGCGATCTATAGCCCAATTTTACATTGTATTGTCCAGAAATCTCTGATAATCTAGTGGTTTTACTGTCCTTCGTTGACAGGGTTTTATATATTATATGTATGTATTATAAATTTAGAACTTGTTTTACTCACGATATGGCTAAAATATTGCCGATGTGACTTTAAATCTTAACTCACTCACTCACTCACCGCCTGTCTCACCACAATGTGTGGCAGGTGAGATATCATTCAGAATTCAACATATGAATCACCGACAATAATTGTGCAGTGAGCCATCTTTTCTGAACTGCAAGAATCCATTATTTGTATTTCAGCTCATCTCTAAGCAATACTGGAATAGGTGTCCATTTCAGTTGTGTGTAAGTACTTTCATATGCCACCAGTTTCTCCCACAAGCAACGGGGTAATACACAATTTATGATTTGGGCAGTGCGTATGATATATGCACAAGAAAAAAAAGGTATTGCAACACCTTATAGGTTCTTCTGTCAGTATCTTAAAGATTGAAAATAAATGAAAACCAGAAGCTAGTACGTGTCTCAAACGCAACAAATCATGCTGCAGGTATCACGTGTATGAAACACTTGCACCCTTCGTGTCATAAAAATACAGTTTCAATTACCATTCACTTTTGTTTGAAAACTGCGATATACAATGATAGTCCTGGACCAAGTCCAACAAAAGCCTCTGCAAAGCCTTATTTCACAAATAAGGCTTTGTCGGGCCCTTAGATCTTGCTACCATTGTATCTACTACTTTTGAGCCCCCGTTGATTTCCCACCCACACTTGGCACTACTGTGCCGCTATGTCACGTTGAGATCGATAAAACAGTTTAATGTGAATCGCCTATGATCTCTTTGGTGTTCGTAATAAAGGCTTGCTGGGCTTTTTGTATCCCCTGTTCTATGTACTTTTTTTTCTCGTCCTCGCTGATAGCAGACTTACGAGACTTGGATCGAATCTCTTGTTTCATTTTGTTATATTTTGTGAGTTCAGAGAGGATTGAATGAAACTCCTCCTCTGAGATCTTACTGTCAGTGAGTGCCGTGGAAATACGCTCACTTACCGTGTTCAGCTTTGCTTCGGCCAGAACCCTGATCTCGTCGTGTTTCAACGCCTTACGATGCAGTCTGCGTGATGCAAACTTAAGCACCAACCCTAACACCCCTGTCACCCCAGCTGTTATTTCAATACCTAGCACTATAGGTGCAGCCACGATGGTAGCTAACAACCCAACACCTGCCGCCCCTAGTCCCATGCTGGTTGCCATAAGGGCAGTATCAGTCCCGTCCACAGCATTGAAAGCTCTATGGTACTTCTTATATAGTGCTTTCCGCGTGTCACGGTCTTGTTCTAGTTCCCTTTTACATCACATAACTGTCTCAAGCGGAACCCGTCTACGGTTTCCAGGGACTTCTTCTACAACTGGGTACAGCCCCATCCTATAATATATATTACAAAAGATATTTTAATTGGGTTTCATTTAAGAGTCGATCAACGTACTTGAGGCTTATAAGGTGTAGATTCTCATGTAGGAGAATAGGTGAGAATTTAATAGGTAACTCTGCATTCACACGAGCCCCATCGGAGGGGCTTTATTGAGGGGCTATAGAACCCGTTGAGGTGTCCGGTTGTATGATGATACGGTAACGTTGATCATTGGTCCGGGGCTCCAGTGTACTGTAGCCCCGAGTAAAAGTTGGTGTTCTTTACTATCAAGATGTCCCAGGATATAGACTTCTATGATGAGTGTGGAGCCTGGCACCATAGCCGTAATCCCTATGTGCCCGTAGCAGTCATACCTTAACTCACCCCCGCGGAATGCCAGTAACATATTGGGTAAAACCGGTCTTAGTATAATCCTTGTATTAGGCCCCGGAACGAAACACGCGGGTAAGGTACCGCTATTCTTAATTTCAGAGATATAACTATATTCCTTTAATGAGATATAAGGTGAGGCGAGGGTTAAGTTGACTACCCATTCAGGCTCTTTAAAATCTGATAATGACACCCGCCTATACACGTTGTCTTTCAAGTGCAGGATGTATAAGGTGTCTTCCTCACCAGGCTGATCGAATCCCTCCTTGTCCCCTAGGTCGTTAAGCGTAGCGTTGGGCGGTGCCTAATCATTGCTATAATACTATTACGAGATAATTTCCAACTGGTTTTCTGATAATAGTTCAGGGCGCACTTCACCCCCATGAAGTGTATGTTGTCGGGTAGGAAGATCTTGGTTAGTGATATCGTGTCTTCCACGATCACGGTGACTCCCTGCAGACTGGTTTTGGAGTCGACACCCACCCGCACGTAAACTGTGCAAACGTGATACTGGTGTCGTTTCGCCCACCCGAGTTTGATCCCCTTCACGATTTCGACATCATCCCGCGATGGTTCCCCTAGGTAGACTTGGATGACCAGAGTGGCGTTATCCGGTAGGCTCATCAGGATGTTGACCACGCCAGCAAATTCAGACACCAACTGCAATGTCACGTCTTGCACTCCCGGTTTACTCGATAGCATGTGGGCTGCCATACTGGCGACTGGGCTGATGATTACGCTACGCCTCTGAGCCGGGACGTAAGCCACGAGCAGTGTTCCGTTGTTCACGACTTTGTTTAGGTAGTTGTCTTTGTTCTCCGTGAACACGGATGGGGAGCCGAGCTTAATATTGAGAAACCAGTCGCCTTTATCGGGTAACAACACCCACTTGTCATCTTCGGTGAAGACGAGAGTATATGGGGTGTTTCGGGCGACGGTAGTGCTCTCAACATCGTCTAAGTCGAACAGTTTGCCCCCGAAAGATGGGTATGTCATCCATTTATCATCACCGGTGTTGACTAGGGTGAACCGAGTGTTGACGACCGCTCTTGAGGTATCTACTATATCACTTAGATTGCTAGTACCACCTATGGAGGGGACTTCAACGCGTTTGTAAATACTGTTTTTAAGCTGCAAGGCGTACAATTTACCATCTACTCCGGGGTCGTCGAATCCGCGTGTGTCCCCGAGGTCGGATATCCCCGCATTGACACATTTTTTCACCTTCATTCCGGGGCCTTGTGCGCTGGTCATTTTATGTGCAGCGTTATGCTGAGGTATCCTATATTCACAGGATTATGATTTATATCTAACACCGATATTATCAGCTCAGGGATGTTGCCTCTTATACTGCCGCGGTGAAAACGACTCGGTTCTACCGTCGTTGTATTTCTCCGTTTTCACCGGTACGGCTCTCAGTATCATGGAAGGGTGACCCCCTTGAATGTTGTCCATTGTGCTCAACCACCAGAATCCCGTCCTCCACCGACACAGGGGCGCAACCCACGGCAAACAGGTTGGTGGACCTGATATCCCCCCGGGTCCACAACGGGGGAAATGAAGGACGAGTGTGCTGGCACGCCCATAGCTCCATCCTGAAGGCCGACAATGGTGAGATCCGGAAGGCTAAGGGTGTTAAGAAGTATGTGGTGAAACAACACATCAAACACGCCAGATTCAAGGAAGCCCTGTTCAAGGCCCGTACCTTTAGACATAAAATGAACACACTTAGAAGTGATGGGCATAGGATATACGGACTGACTATAAACAAGACGTCCCTGTCGCCGATGGACACTAAACGTTGGATAGCTATTGACGGGATAAACACGTACGCGTACGGGCATGAGAAAATTGAACCAAGAACATAGGTGTATATGTAATTACCATACCCTGTCATTGTGACATGTCACGGAACCAGAGAAAGTTTGAGGCTATTTACTACAGTCCACGTGGGTACTGGAAAGGAGCTAGCGCTGTACATAAGCTGGCTAAAAGGGCGCGAGTACCCCCAAACGAGGCCAAAGCGTGGCTTGAAAAACAAGCCCTGTGGCAGATCCACCACGCTACGTGCCTAGAAGGAAGTTTGGTATTAACATACCCAATAGCGTTCACCAGGCAGACCTACTGTTCCTACCCCACCACAGGTTGAGGCGCAAAACCTACAAGTATGCCCTGACTATCGTGGATGTGGCCAGCCGGTATAAGGAAGCGGAGCCCTTAACCGCGAAAGATTCTAATGAGGTGGCTCAAGCCATGGAGCGTATATACAAGCGCAGTCCACTAACGTGGCCAACAGAGCTCCAAGTTGACCCCGGCCGGGAGTTCATGGGTGTCGTGTCACACCTGCTGGATAAACACGATACCAAGGTCAGGCGTGGCATGGCCGGAGCCCATCGCAGCCAAGCCATAGTTGAGAGATTCAATAGGACTTTGGCTGAGCGCTTTTTCGGGCATCAATACACTCAGGAAATAAGTCTAAATAAACCCAACACCGAATGGACCACGTGGCTACCTCAGGTGGTGTCTGCCATAAACCATGAAATCACCCGTCTCACTGGTAAGAAGCCGGTAGACGCTATCAAACCAAAATCAATAGTGGCAGAGTTGGCTGCACCATTGCATGGGAAAGAGAAACAGATACCAGATAGGGCCCTAGTGAGGTACCTATACCAGCCGGGGTGATAGCCATAAGCAAGATAGACATAGATAACGTGGACATGAAAGCCGACGAGCCGAACTTGTACTACTTGAGATATGGGCCAGGGAGAGGGTTTGTTAGAGAAGAATTATTGATCATACCGTACGGCACAATGTTACCTCCTACCAACGTGGCATAGCGGCACAGTAGTGCCACGTGTGGGTGGGAAATTAACGGGGGCTCAAAAGTAGTAGATGCAATGGTAGCAAGAGCTAAGGGTCCGACCAAAGCCTTATTTGTGAAATAAGGCTTTGCAGAGGCTTTTGTTGGACTTGGTCCAGCACTATCATTGTATATACTTCTTGCCGGCTTGTCCATGAGACAATATGCCAGGCATTTAGGTCACCACCCCTAACAATCAGTCAATAAGTGAGGAATTATCACCAAACAAACTATGTAAAAGGTTTGCATCGTTCAAGCGAGCCACGCAAGATACCAGCAAGACAAGACGCAGCCCTTCTTAGACTTGTTAGGCGATTTCCCTTTGCACCAAGTTCAGTGCTAAATCGGCAATGGTTTCCACACCAGCAACTTTGTCATGAAACTGTTAGAAATCGACTGAAAACAGCAAGGTATAAAGCCAGGAGACCTGTCCGAGGACCTTTGTTGACACATGAAGGCAATATTATGGTGGTGCCGTGAACAGCCTCTTTGAGGAAGATCTATTTTGTTAGACGAGAGCCGGTTTTTCCTGTTTGTTACTGACGTAATGTATGGCGACAGAGGAACAGGACATGCTGGAAGAAGTTCCATTCGGCGAAGGATCCTAGATAGAATGGGACTGTGTGTCATTAATGACTGCAAACTTAAACGTGTCACAGTGAAGTCATTACTGCCCTTGGCCAGCCAGAAGCCCTGATTTGAACCCTATCGAGCATGTTTGGGGCATAAGGTTCGTCAGAGAGATCCGCCAGTCCAGAATATTAATGAATTAGAGCAAACATTGCACCAAGAATGGACACAGGCTGCCCCAACATCGGGTTGTCCTCTTAATGAGGACGAGGGTTCAAAACGTCATCCAGATGGGCGGAGGTTACACAAGATACTAACTCTGTCTTCTGTTGCTGAAACCACCAGTTTCATATTTCCGTGTGTACTTAATCCACGCTTGTACTTCAGGACAAGCCGTGAGGGGTGGACCACAAGGAAGGGCTTCTTCGCAGGTTTTGCCAACATCAACACCATACATTGCCACTCGGACATTCCTCGAGGAGTTGCGGCAGATGCTGAACACAGAACAGGAAACGTCAGATCCCGGTAGGACAGAGACTTTACTGTTTTATCCGTTGATCTGTATGTCCGTGTGTCTTTGGATTAAATTGAATTGACCCCCACCCCTCCCTCAAAAATATTAATAGGGTTTTCAAAATTCAAATAAAAAACAAACCTGTATGTTTCAATACATTGCAGTTACTTTCCTCTGACAGGCGAGGTGCTCAGCTAAAGTTGTAAAAGGAAATTATATTTTGTTTACACAGTCATTATATCGTATTAGGCTCTTGGATATGTACGTGTTATTTGTAAATTGCAGGTGAAGACTAAGAAGTGTTATCAAGTGTTTGAGACTAACGTTGAAAGTGAAATTGCATCAATGAACTTAATATAAATATCATTAGTACCATATTATGACTCAAAAGATTGAAGCACTTTACAAATTAGCTTTTGATTATCAGCACAACCAAATATGGAAATATGCACATGTTTGTTTATCGATATCGATCTGTTTTACAGTTAAGGGTAATGGCGGAGCGGTCTACACTCGATGGGGTAAAACTGGATGTCCGTCTAAAACTCAACTTGTATATAAAGGTAATACAAACCCAACATCCTCTTTTTCATACCTATTTAGTATATATAGACAAACTGAGGATGGATCTATTTAGGATTATCTAATCAATACATTGACCGACAAGTGACAGTCGTTAGGGAGTTATGCATAGAAAGACTGTCTACTCACATTGTGCAGTGAGCCGTCCATGCTCGAATCACATTGTACCATACATACACATATTTCCCTTTCGGACACACGGAAACACCATGCATTGGGAATGACTGGCAATGTTATAGTCGGATTTCTTCTGTTGGTTAAACTGTCTTACAACGTTGTGTTGCATTTGGGACATTTGATTTTAGGGATGGTACTCTACATAATACTTCAAGTCTTTGGCGTCGATTCTGAATAACCATCGGCAATTGTATGGATTGCCAATCCCCATGATCAGCAAAGTGTTATATTTCATTCCAAGGGTAAGCAACTTGAAATTTAAAACATACACGAAATGACACCACCTCCTTCAAAAGTAGCCTTATAAAAAGAACCGAAATTCAGATGTGGATTTCGATAATGTCGATTTGTATAAAATATGGGGCTATGATATCACAGATCACCCTGAGAATATAGACCTGTGAAGAGTATTATGTGCGTGATGTATACTGAGTTTGCGTCACCTTCAAAGTGAGAGCTGAAGAGGGTGAACATGTATGTCCTTGTCGTATCCATGGTTTAAGTAATATTCTATATCTGAGTAGCCTGAGCATTACTAGTAATGCTTATTTTGACTAACCCGACTGCATTATTATCACAGGAATAGCAGGAGGAACTCATTATAGTCATAAGGCCGGACCTGCTAATATCCTGTGCCTGCCAGACAACCCTGAATATGGAAACTACACTCCAGGATTTCAGGTTGATGGTGCCATCTATGGTACAGAATATCAAACCAATGAGCATTCCATCAGTTTCAAACGCCTTCATGACCATGACGTTCCCTGTGCCGTGTGCAGAAGTAGAACCAAGACAAGCGTCATCATGGTGCCTGCCAAGATGTCCTGCTTTCCTGGATGGCATGTAGAGTACACGGGGTATCTGATGGGTGGCCATTATAATCATGCTGCTAGTGAATATCTGTGTGTTGATGGAGATGCAGAAAAGGATAGAAGTGGTCATGAAGACAAGAACGGGCAACTCTTGTATCTTGTTGAAGGTGTCTGTGGTTCCCTGCCATGTCCTCCATACAAGAATCACTGGGAGTTGAGATGCACTGTTTGCTCTAAATAAGGTACAGATGTGACGCTTCACTTTCGTATAAGTGAATAAAGCCATTTCGGTGCATCAAATTATGTGTGGAATATTTCAGTATTTAAACCCTTAAAAAATCAAAACACAAATCCCTCGCACAGTCCAAAAGTAAGGACATATATTAAACGTATTTACATGTATACTAGCCACATAAAGAAACTGCGCACACTGAAAATGCCTTCAGAATTGGAATACAACACAGCAAAGACGAAATGATGTAGACACTTTATAAGCTGAAGTATCGGACCACAAGAAAATGTCAAAAGAACATGAACAATATCCGTAACGATGACGCCAGAAGTTCAAAATCGAGTAGGGGTCACACGACGAAGTCACAAAGTCAATGACGGGTATGACCACCATGTGCGTGAAGCACAGCAGTGCATCGACGACGCATAGAGGCTAGCAAATGAGCATTGAAGGCCTGGGGAATGGTCTGGGACGTGGTCACTGCTGTCTGGAACCTGTATCTGAGATGAGTCACCCGAATCCATCTGTCCTGTCTTGGCGTCGTTACAATGTGTTGTCAGTGTTCACACATCTGACGTTTGATTCCTGTTGTTGACGTTGAGACTTCACGTAGAATTGGACAATGCAATAATACAATCTGTTAAATTAGTAATTCCGATCGGTGAAAGGGTAATGGGATTTTGTTTTCTTCCGAACCTGATTTCTAAAGTTAATCTGTTAACATATCAATCAGCATAAATAGATAGGTAGTAAGATGGTGAAGACTATTTTTTACTACTTAGAAATGTTGAAATGGCATCAATATGTGTCCTTTGTGGACGTTTAGTCCCCCAAGATTGATGAAGTTCTTCAAGGTCACCTGAATCTGACAATGATAGAACTGAACATAGAAACAACCAGCTTCCCATCCCAACATTCCTGCTGCAGAAGATGGTCAAAGGATGACCATCCATCTCAAACCGTCACCCAGTCGATTTCCCCTCTCGAATCCCTTTTACATAAATAGAATAAACTTCATGGTCGATATCCCTAACTACTCGTCAACCTCGTCTATTTCCCCTCTTGAATCCATCGAACCTAACTAGAATAAACTACGTAGTCATCAAACCAGAACCAACGTCAAAACCCGGGGATTGATGTTTGTAATGGTCAGTTATTTAGTTCCGTTGTAATGAAATGTTTCATCATTACCAATCATCAGATGGTCAGATTTAGTGTCTTGGCATATCAGGGAATGCGTCTACATCAAAAGCATGGTGATGTATGTCCATACCTAACACTCTACATGTCCCCTCCATCCGATGATGCAATAGTAAAATATCGACAGGCACACCACTTTATAGTGTCCCAGGTTGTGGTACTTAAAGGAAACACGTTGGCCAAAGTTAATCCTGTTCTGTGCAAAATATGTTCCCCGTTAATTCACTTTCAAGAATTTTGTAAACATTTCATTTTGATCTAAAAGATATAATATTTATATAGCCTTATTATAAAGAGCAACCCATATATGCATAGGAATGTATAATTAACTATTTCAGGGGACAGGATTGAAAATTAAAGTCTTTTGTATGTTTTTTCCAAACTGTAAAAATATAATCTTATTTTCAGTTTTTTGTCTATATACGGATGTGGCGCGTGGAGGTGAAATAGAGTTGAGAGTAGTCTGTTATTGCCACAATGGACGAGTGTGTGTCAGCGTCTATGTGCGCTCGCCTTCCCCAGTGATACACGATATCGGTCGGTGCGTGCGTGCGTGCGTGCGTGCGTGCGTGCGTGCGTCTTGTCCAGTGAGATACGTAGTCTGCAGTTTTAGATCTATACATTTCTATTTTGAACGCATGGCAAGGTAACAGCAATACTTGACTTTTTTTAGTGAACAGATAGCAGATTGAACCCCTATCCACCCACACAGGCAGATCATGTCAACGGCACACGGACATTCTTGCAAATAGAAATGTAATGAAGTAATGACCTTGTATGAACCTCCTTGCGACTTTGTGTGGGTTTTCCTTCCATGCTGTGATCTTATGTGGGTTTCCTTGGCAAGTTGTGACCATGTGTCGGCCTCCTTTTGAAGTTGTGGCCTACTGAAACCTTGTGTTGGGCTCTCTGAGATAGTGTGTCTCCCTGGCAAGCTGTGACCTTGTGTTGTCCTCTAATTGAAGTTGTGACCTTATGCGGGCCTCCTAAAATCTTGCGTGTGCCTCCTTCCAACGTTGTGACTTTGTGCTAGTTCCCTTGACATGTTATGTTCATGTGTGTCTCCCTAGGCAAGCTGTGACCTTATGTCGGTATTCGTGTGAAATTGTGACCCTATGTGGGCCTCCTGAGACCTTGCGTTGGCCTCCTTCCAACGTTGTGACTTTGTGTTAGTTCCCTTGACATGTTGTGTTCATGTGTGTCTCCCTAGGCAAGTTGTGACCTTATGTCGGTATTCGTGTTAAATTGTGACCCTATGTGGGCCTCCTGAGATCTTGTGTGGGCCTCCTTCCAACGTTGTGACTTTGTGTTAGTTCCCTTGACATGTTGTGATCATGTGTGGTCTCCCTAGGCAAGTTGTGACCTTATGTCGTCGGTATTCGTGTGAAATCGTGACCCTATGTGGGCCTCGTTAGGTATCAAGAAAGGTATGTACAAACAGGTTGGTCAGTCGTTAAACTTATCAGTCCCTTTGCGTCATAAAAAGAACAAAATACTAATATCCCAGAATGTAGGTTTTAATGTCAGGTTGCACACTGTGTATTTCTATTGTATCACGTAGTCTTTGAACTCCACACAAGTAAAAAATACTTAAGTGAAGGAAAGATTAAGAATATTCAATATGGAGACAGTGACATTGTCGCTAGGTCCCCAACATAAGCCTCAGTAACTGATCACGTTTTACATTTTCATATTTCACATTTTCTTTCGTTCTTGTAGAATGGATTTCATGTTAAAGACTTTGGGGCAAGTTTGTGGCTGTGGCAAAAAGCTGTGAGAGAAAATTGTCAATACTTGACGAAACAGGGCATTCATGTCACAAGAAGAGAAATTAAACTTTGCTGCTCGGCAATGTAGTCATTTTTCAACTCACCATCGCCATCGGCGTAATGAAACAGCAGTCTAGCGTCTTGACCACCTCTACCCATAATGCACCGTCCATGAACATTTTTCACACATTAAAACCTTCAGCACAACCCTTTTCGCAAGACTGATCCCTCTTTCGTCCAAAAGGTACCATGTAAATACACGGGTCTTCCTTTCACAGGCATCAGTGGGTTAGGATCTAATCAAGGCGTCAGTTATTTTTTTTGGCGAATAAAATAATTAATTTTCTTTCTTTCGTATGTTTCTCCTGCCTTTCATGTTAAAAAGGAGGTGAGTTTAACATCTGCCCAATTCTGAAATACAATGCCATCCTTCCTGGTTTAAAAGAAAGATATACCAGATATACTCTGTTCAGTGCGGTGTCACTTACCACTGTGCTCTAAGCAGAGTTCATGTAACGACGCCGAAGGCCCGGGTTCGATTCCCCACATGGGTACAATTTGTGAAGCCCATTTCTGGTGTCCCCCGCCGTGATATTGCTGGAGTATTGCTAAAAACGGCGTAAAACCATACTCAGTCAGTCAGTCATGTAACGAGGTTTTGTGTCTTAATCAATATCACAAGATAAATATTGAAAAGTTGATGATATAAACATCTCGCCGTGACAAAAGACAAGCGTGTCAGACCATAGTATTGTCACGTGTAGTAGGACGTGAAGGGACGATACAAAAAGTTCAAGATTCGACTTTTCATGACTCGTGTTTTATCGTCAAGACTTTGTGGTCGTTAACCAGATCCCTGCGTTATCGTTACATGTACGTGAGAGTGAGTAGGCCTGATTTGATGCAGTTTTCAACAGATTAAACCACGATGTTTCACGGTATGATCAGGAATCTGTGATGAGAGCTACTATCATCCCGGAACATTAACGAGTGATCATCCAATAATAAAAGCTTCTACACTGTCCGATCACACGTATGAGAATAGTACCATGTTCATCACCATATCTATCACAAAATCTTATCGGGTAAATTCTATTTAGAACCTTATGGTGGCGAAGAAAGGGGCTGTAGGAATCTCAAGTAGACAGATGTATTAAAAGCAATAACTAAGTCAATATGTTTTGTTTGATAAATTGCAGATTGCTCTATCTCCTCGCTCAACATTGAATATCATTCCCTTGTCAGCAAATAATTTTCAAGTTAATGTCGAATATTGCATATCATAGAGTTTATGAAGGTCCTTTAATGGGAAGTCCACGTGGGAGATTCCATACGTACATAGGTCCATGTGCTACACTGTCTAAACAGAACTCTCCACGTACATTTGGAAACCATACATCCTCAGTCAAAGTGGTTGAACATCCTTACAATTCGCTAAACGTTGACAAAAACTACTAACATGGGTAAAATTGATATAGTAGTAAGAATCTTGATCTGATAAACCAGACGTATTCTGAAACAAGTAGATGAATCACAGCCATTGTAATACGAAACACAGAGAATATATGAATGAAGTTTGCACATTTTGACAGTCAGCACAACAACACATGGTGACGTCAAGACCAAGCTTGGTGTCAGATAGATAAACACAGTGAAAACCCATATCAATGACGTATTTCTCCACATGACTGTTGATTCTCCAACAAGTTGTCTATGAAGTGGAAGGATAAGTACGGTTCCGCTTGAATGGTCCATGTACCCTCAAGTCATCGTATAGAGTTGGTGAAACCATTTAAACTCATTCTTTGTGCCATGGTTATCACATAAAGAAATATTGACAGTGTCCAGATATACAACCAACAATTGTTATCCGTCAATGTTCACACACAGATCTGTATCCAAACATTCACAGCTTTGTACCACCAAATGATACATCCATTTGGGGCATCTTCACTATGGTAACCAAAGGGTTCCACGATTTGACAACTCACATCGCAATTTGACTGATCTAACAAGATGTCAGCATATGACCGCCGTCCTTGTAACATTATCAGTTAGTTATGTTTTCCCCTCGTTCAGCTATTAGTCAGTTAGGAAATACACGATGTCAATCATAGTCCGTTGTTCAGCATATGCTTGATACATTCTCTTCAGATCTTTAGCACACTGTCCGTTGTTCAGCATAAGCTTGATACATTCTCTTCAGATCTTTAGCACACTGCCCGTTGTCATTCATGAGTCCTTCATACGCATGTGATCAACACATTTCCTGTTCTTTGAGAGGAGTTTAATATTATGTTGAGCCAGTGTATTTTCCTACGAAATGACTCGGTATGTTATTGTTTGTTTCGTCTCAACAAACTGATACATGGTTTCCTGTACCGCGTCTTTCGGCTGTTTGAACCAAATACATACTAAAGCCATGATCATTACAGTAAGCCGTGGCAAACCCGTAATATTCAGTCAAGGTGGTCCAGAATAACCAACTTGAAAACACGCGACAGAATTGTATGAAAATAACCAAATACAGTTTCCAACGATCCAACTAGGTTTCCTGCTGATCGTTGAGATCACTTCAGTAGGACATACTCCATTCGTTCCATACGGACATTTCCATCCCTGGTGAAGTCACAACATACACTCTGTCTTCGTTCGAGAACTGCTGATTTCAGCGTAGTGGCCACACGTATCACCGGCTATGTATAAAGTACTTCGTCAGTCACAGCCATATCGGTCCACGTGGTGGATCCAGAGAAAGATCAAACATGGATGCTTCACAAAGAAGAAAAACATCACGTTCCACCACAGCTCTGTGCAATGTATTCCATGGTATTGTAAGCACAAACTAATATCATGCATGGTATTTCAACACTTCGCAATGTCACTAAAGGCAGTTCAGAACTACCCGATTCCATTCATGGTAGTTCACAACTACCCAATGCCACTAAAGGTAGTTCCACACTACCCAATGCCACTAAAGGTAGCTTAGCACTACCCAGTGCCAGCCACGGTAGTTCACCCCTACCCAATGTCAGTAAAGGTACTTCAGCACTACCCAGTGCATCCATGATAATTAACTACTACCCAATGCTGTCTATGGTAGTTCATCCAATCGCCATTTATCATATGGTAGTTCCGTGTAATACCATCTGTTTCTGAAATACCCAGTACCAACTTAAACATGATCCTTGAGGTTTCAAACCATTGCCCACAGCGGAGTCTCCTTGAGTGTGAACGCAGCGCTATAGAGAACATGGTATGTAACAGTGGCTCTAACGATGGGATGCAGGTCAGGAGGATGAGGATGTTGGCGTCTCCCCAACCAGCCAGTAGGTTGTCTGTGCTCCCTTCCCCTGGAACAGATAACACAGTCATGCATGGCAGAACCTTATTACCATCAAAACAAATATCTTACTTATCATGCTTCAAATTATCAAAGAATAATATGTTTGTCGTAAGAGGCGACTAACGGATGGTCAAGCTCGCTGACTTGGTTGACACATGTCATCGCATCCCAATTGCATAGATCAATGCTCATGCTGTTGATCACTCGATTGCCTGGTCCAGACTCCAGAGTATTTACAGACATACAGCGGGAAAATTACTGGGTGCGGCGTAAAATTAAACTCACTCACTCAAAGAATGATAGAAAAGGTTTGACGGAATCACAACATCACGATCATGAGAATGTGATCACAATAAATTGGTTCGTTTTAATAGGAAGATTTTTACTCCTGATGTATACATAGAAACATCATCGTAGATAAATTAAAAATTAAAATTAAACAATAGTCAGGTCGATGTTTAATCAGTACTTGGAATGTGATCTAAACTGATTTGTCTGTTATTGTTATTTAATGCTGTAGTCCAGCTGTATAATGACGGAATAGAAAACTTATCGATGATCGGTTGTGAACATCCTGGTATTTCCTGTCTTTTGAAGTTAGTATTCATTTGTAAAATGAACAAAATGCACGTGACCTAAATCCATTTAAAATGTCTAACCGAAAACAAATGCATTCACTTTACAAGGGTTCAATACACTGTAGGCGCGGTTTTGTACACCCATGATGTATAACACTCTAAAATACAACGTCTTGCTTCTTCCCTGACAAATATGTGTTTATTTGTTCTTAAACAATGCTAATAGTTTGATTTAAAAAACAAACAAACTTGTGAAAGATTCACATGAGGCTAGAAGGACTCTCTTAACGCATTCTCTGCCGACCACGATGGAGCAGGTTGATGGGAGTTTCTGTGATTCACAATAGCAGTAAATGGGTGAAACGTTCGTAAAATACTGACCTATGCGTGACCACAGTGTGACAGAACATGCCACTTTGAGTCACCATCATTAGTTGTTTACAACCACGGGACAGCTTGATCGTTCGAGATGTTTCGTGCTGGGACACTTTCTTAAAGCCTTTTTACTTGTAGAGCGGCTGATGAGCTAGTCCATGCCTTGTACGTTTGGATTGCTAACTGCTGGCTAACTACTTATAGATCTAAAACCTTCGAACCCGACAGATCCTACCATCTGATTCACAATTCTATTTAAAAGGGCTTATTGCTGTAAGCCTAAACTGTTAGTTTCAATATTAGTTGCTGCTTTTTCAGTGACGACGTAGACTATTTATGCGTTATCCTCTATTAGGGAATCCCCACGTAACACTAGCTCATACTGAAATCATAATATTTGATGGAAATCATCATCTGAGTGGATTATGTGTAATCTCGACCAACCTTCGGAGTATGTTCTAACGTGGGTATATACAAATGTACACTTGTGCTCCGTTATTCCGGCCAAGCACTGTGGGAGGTGTACACACAGATATTGTTCTTATAGCTGTGGCACTCCGGGCAGTTCCACATGGCGTGGTGTGGATTTGTCACTTACTTTCATCTCCACTTGTCCCCGGAGCTCCACCTCAAAGGTTCGGAAATGGTCCAGCACGTCTTTGGTTTGTTGGCTTAAGTGGATCTTCAAAGCTGCAATGGAGTGTTTCGAGTTAGATAGCATCGTGCAGATGGAACTTTAAATGGACCGATAGTTCTATTTCTATTCCATTTACTAACAAAATTAGAAGGGTTACTGAATACTTACATAGACCATTAGACAGCAGATGAGAGGACGTGAGTAAGCAGACGTCATTGAACACTTACGTTGACTATTAGACGGTGAATAATTAGACATGAGTGAGTAGACGTTACTGAACACTTACGTAGACAATTAGACAGTGAATGAGTAGACTTGAACACTTTACGGAACACTTACGTTGACCATTAGACAGTGAACGTCTAGATGTAAGTAAATATACCTTATCGAACACTTACGTAGACAGTTAGACAGTGGATGAGTAGACTTAAACACTTTACGGAACAACTATGTTGACTATTAGATAGTGCATGAGTACACGTGAGTAAGTAGCAGTTACTGAACACTTACGTAGCTATTGCATACTTACGTAGATCAATAGACAGTGAGTAAGTGGATGCTATTGACCATTAGACAGTGATTAAGTGGACGCTATTGACCATTAGACAGTGAGTAAGTGGACGCTATTGACCATTAGACAGTGAGTAAGTGGATGCTGTTGACCATTAGACAGTGAGTAAGTGGATGCTATTGACCAATAGACAGTGAGCAAGTGGACGCTATTGACCATTAGTCAGTGAGCAAGTGGATGCTATTGACCAATATACAGTGAGTAAGTGGACGCTATTGACCATTAGACAGTGAGTAAGTGGACGCTATTGACCATTAGACAGTGAGTAAGTGGACGCTATTGACAATTAGACAGTGACTAAGTGGACGCTATTGATAATTAGACAGTGAGTAAGTGGACGCTATTGACAATTAGACAGTGAGTAAGTGGACGTTATTGACACATAGACAGTGAGTCAGTGGACGCTATTGACAATTAGACAGTGAGTAAGTGGACGCTATTGACCATTAGACAGTGAGTAAGTGGACGCTATTGATAATTAGACAGTGAGTAAGTGGACGCTATTGACAATTAGACAGTGAGTAAGTGGTTGCTATTGACCAGTAGACAGTGAGCAAGTGGACGCTATTGACAATTAGACAGTGAGTAAGTGGACGCTATTGACCATTAGACTGTGAGTAAGTGGACGTTATTGACCATTAGACAGTGAGTAAGTGGACGCTATTGATAAATAGACAGTGAGTAAGTGGACGCTATTGACAATTAGACAGTGAGTAAGTGGTTGCTATTGACCAATAGACAGTGAGTAAGTGGACGTTATTGACAATTAGACAGTGAGTAAGTGGTTGCTATTGACCAATAGACAGTGAGTAAGTGGACGTTATTGACAATTAGACAGTGAGCAAGTGGACGCTATTGACCATTAGACAGTGAGTAAGTGATTGCCATTGACCATTAGACAGTGAGTAAGTGGACACTATTGACAATTAGACAGTCAGTAAGTGGACGCTATTGACAATTAGACAGTGAGTTAGTGGACGCTATTGACCATTAGACAGTGAGTCAGTGGACGCTATTGATAATTAGACAGTGAGTAAGTGGCCGCTATTGACAATTAGACAGTGAGTAAGTGGACGTTATTGACAATTAGACAGTGAGCAAGTGGACGCTATTGACCATTAGACAGTGAGCAAGTGGACGCTATTGACCATTAGATAGTGAGCAAGTGGACGCTATTGACCATTATGCAGTGAGAAAGTGGACGCTATTGATAATTAGACAGTGGGTAAGTGGACGCTATTGACAATTAGACAGTGATTCAGTGGACGCTATTGACAATTAGAAAGTGAGCAAGTGGACGTTATTCACCATTAGACAGTGAGTAAGTGGATGCTATTGACCAATAGACAGTGAGCAAGTGGACGCTATTGACCATTAGACAGTGAGTAAGTGGTTACTTTTGACCAAAAGACAGTGAGTAAGTGGACGCTATTGACAATTAGACAGTGAGTAAGTGGACGCTATTGATAATTAGACAGTAAGTGGACGCTATTGATAATTAGACAGTGAGTAAGTGGACGCTATCGACCATTAAACAGTGAGTAAGTGGACGCTATTGACCATTAGACAGTGAGTAAGTGGACGCTATTGAACACTCACGTAAACCATTAGACATTGCGAGAGTAATCATTTCTGAGACTTACGTAGACCGTTCGACTCCATCCTCGACGTGGTGTTGACGGTGTCTCCAAACAGACAGTACCTTGGCATCTTGAGGCCTACCACCCCAGCACATACACCACCTGGAACACATCATATAATGACATGTTATCCAGTGTTAAAGGGTAAGTCAGTGTTGCTTAACGCCGCGCGCACAGTCCAGGTACATACAAGTTACTTGTACGGAATCAAGTCAGACGCCAAACGCCTCACGCTCCAAAGAATAAAGTCAGTATTAAAAAATCAATATCTCGGGTAAAACTATATGTTTTGTTCATATTCATTACTATTGTTTTGTCATCATCGTACAGCTGTAATACTGCTGAGTGCGGCGTTAAACCGATATAGTCTGATTTGTACATTCGACTCTACTTGGAACAGAAATTTCTTATGGATGTCACCCGTGAATTTCGAAGGTCCGGGTTAGAATGAACATTCAGTAACTAAGGCGACTAGTAGGAGGCGACTAACGGCATCGGGTGGTCAGGCTCGCTGACTTGATTGACACATGCCATCGGTTCCCAATTGCGTAGATCAATGATGATGCTGTTGATCACTGGATTGTCTGATCCAGACTCCATTATTTACAGACCGCCGCCATATAGCTGGAATATTGCTGAGTGCGGAGTAAAACTTAACTCACTCACTCACTTATGGATGTACAAACTGTTTTGCCGTTTCTATTCATATAAATGTATGGGCGAATAAGTTAATTCAGGACCCCAAAATCGACGGAAGAAATGCAGTCTTGACCACTTACCTTGTACACATCGAAGTTTTCTATATCGAACGTAAATTATTACGGAATCAACGTTAAAAAACATTGATTGGGTGGCACGTGATACTTGAACACCGTTCTTTGGAGCAAACTGAATATGTTAACATTCTTTTCATCTCTGACTATACACATATTACAGTGGACGTAATTGAGATATGCGCGAAAATGTTCGTTTCCGAGCGGTTTAATGTCGAAATATAACTGTGAGTAATTCACAAACTATCGTCTTCGTACCTGTATGTATGCCTATCCGTAGCTTCAGGTGCTCCTCGGGTCTGTGGCGGATACGGAAGTGTTTTATAGCATTTAGCAGTGCAAGAGACATTCTGGCGATTTCCCTGGCGTGCAGGTTCCCGTTTGGTACTGGCATACCCGATACTACCATGTAGGCGTCGCCTATCGTCTCCACCTGTACAGAAAACACAAAAGCTAGAAACATCTGACAGCATGGCAAGAACGTAAATACAAAGTTTGATCATAGCTTTTATCATCCAAAACTGTGTTCCACTGGATATATCGCTTGTGTGAGATCAAACGATATCTCCTAGGGGATATCATTTTGACAGAAGATTTTGTACAATGCACTGACAATGCTATGACGTCATGAACTTGATGACGTAACAATGCTATGACATCGCTTCACTGCAAGTCTAATGGTAGTACCGTTGATAAAAGTAAAAATGTGTCATGTTATCAACTCGTGTTGATATAATTGATATCAGGAGACACTTGGGTAGGATTACCTATATATCCGTTACAGTAAATGTGAACTGCATCATATTCTGAGAATGGGGCATTGCCATACCATATAAGGAAATCCAAACATACAAAGTAAATGCATGATTTGGGAAATAAGGCTAGTAAAATGTCTCAAATTAGGGTCAGCACCTCTGTTAAGACATACAATGAACAGGATATACGACACAATGCAACAACCAATATTTCGGTAAATTTCTAGTGCATGTCGAGTTGCCCAAAATAGTACTGTTAGTTGTAAATGAATGTCCCAGTTATGACAAAACTGCATGAAGCTGACTCGAGGAGAACATACAAAATATCGAAATATGAGATTTTCAGGTGACGCCATGTGTTATACAAACGTATGGCCGACTTGGTGTGCACTTTGTTAATGTCGCCCATTTAACATTGACGGAAGAAGCAATAACTACCTTATACACGTCGAAGTTTTCTATGATGGAGTCAAACGTCGTGTACAGGTCATTCAGGAAATCAACTATCTGAAAGGATACACAAGAGTAATATGTTAAAGTTTGTACTCCACACAACACAACTCTCTCTCAGATCTTGACGTTATGATAAACAATCACTGGACGGGAAGTCGCGGCAGTTGAATGCTATTAGATATTCGCATATAAGCTACTCTTATATCCCCACGTGCATCAATAATCTATGAAGGTCGATACTGATTGGCAGATTAGAAAGATCTCATGACCGAGTATGGCTGGTTTGACTCATCCTCCTCACAAGGAGGTATCAATCCATACGAAAAAGTATGATTAACGGCAATGTGGGTGAAATGAACCTGTGTTCCTGGATTGACTCCAAAGCTGTAACTATTGGGCTATTCCAACGACTCTTGGAAACATATATAATATTTTACTTGTATTTATATTTACAACACAGCAGCTTCGTGATAACCATCTCAATCAGGTAAATGAACATGTGCTGATATCTTCATGCTATTTATACGGTGAATTAATGATATTGTGAGAGAGTTAGATTTTACGCCGTAACATACCTGCATAGGAGTGCTCTCCGCTGACATAGCAGTGAAGCCGACGATGTCGCTGAAGTAGATAGTG
Organism: Haliotis rubra; assembly: GCF_003918875.1. Classification (NCBI taxonomy): domain Eukaryota; kingdom Metazoa; phylum Mollusca; class Gastropoda; order Lepetellida; family Haliotidae; genus Haliotis; species Haliotis rubra. The sequence continues at coordinate 10,675 of NW_025765380.1, read as the reverse complement.
ACGCATTCGAACGCCTCTGCTGTCACCGACTCGCCGCGAATCAGCTGACCAGCAACTGACCTGCAAGAGAGACTTATGTATGTGCATGACATTGGCTTCATACTGAGGCAGAAAGGTACAATTATCGGATCTACCTGAAGAAATATGTGAAATATCCACAGTCACTGGCCTGACTGGCTAGTGAATTGTCAAATGGTCATTAATTTTTTTGGGTAAATATATCACGCTCTCCGGCTTGTTACGTTATAACACAGTTTCAAATCATGCAAGCCTGATAAAAATGTTCACCGTATTAGCAGCTTAATTACGAAACCCGTGTCATGCCGACAATATCTGTTTCTCAGCTTTTTTTGTAATCTTTTGCTTAGTTTCTACAATCACATTTTGGGCTTGTGAATTATTTTGTGGGCTAGTAACTTTCAGGCACAGCTAGGCAGACTGCATGTGCATGACAATGGTTTCATACTGAGGCAGAACGGTACAATTATCGGATTTACCTGAAGAAATATGAGAAATGCAATGCATACAATCACATATGACGTTCTGCAGCGGTATTGGAAAAATAAAAGATGCGCATTCTGGTTGATCAAGGTAGCACAGCTAATTGTGGCGCCTGTGGTCTCTTGATCCATTTGTACAATACATCTTTACCGTTACGACTGTCCCATACCTGGGCAGTTTCAGTGATAATCATGAGTGATAAGACCACAGAGTACAGCGCCGTCCTGGACACCTGTGTCCACTGTTGCTAGAGGATGAACCTGATGGACATTATTCCGTATACTATTGTCCACAAATATACTTGCGCAAGAGAAGGAACGAGCTGGAAGTAAGAATTTTATTACGATCACATCTCGTTATCTTGAGACCACGGGGGGTCATCGATTGTATATCTTTAACGATTGGTAAGATGACTGATTTCAAGTTAACGTTAAGTACACAATATGTTCACACATGGTTTAGAATGTGTTCAGTTCTCAACACAATATTTGTCCACAAAATATGAATGTATTGGCGAAAGAAACACGTCCCTTAAGGGCAAACTAAATGGCAAATATCGATTTTTTTATTCAGAACTAGTCTTGACAGTGTTACCCAATAGATTCATTTGTCTGGAGTCTATAACGTTGGCTTCAACACGACAGCAGCCACCTCCAACGTGTTTTCCTACTGTAGACATCGGTGACTGATTGACTTCCACCTCACCCCTGACTACCACCAGGGCCATGACGTCACAACGCCCGGATGTCCTTGTGAAACTGACATTTTCATCAGTAACACAGGGAATGGCTATAGATCCGATAAATTACAGTGATTTGTGGAGTGTTGGAAGATTACATTTTTTACCATGAGATAATGTGCAGGCATTGTCACGAGGAACTGATTACCTGGTTACTAGGTGTGATATACTTCGATCTGTGCCACGAGATGTTGGACACCGGGGGTCGTGTCCAACGGATTATGTTTCAGAGGGGAATTCATTATTTTGTGGAAAATAGTTGGAAAATACATGAGAGATATGAAGACACAGCGGATAATCCGCCATTGATAGATAACGTTCCATTTGATAAAAGATTCAAATAGTTCACGAAAGAAAATTAATGATGCGGGTGAGCTAAATCCATAATTAACGAGAAATTCAGGAAATTTAGTTGCCCCTTCGGTCCAAAGTTCAAAGTAAGTTAAGCATAGGTGAGTAAGGGGAAGATACACCAGAAAAGGGCTTCACACATTGTACACATGTGGGGAATCAAACCCGGGCTTAGGCGTGACGAGCGAACGCTTTAGACAACCACATTGCTACCGTCACCGCCCCGAATCTTCGTGACAGGGTGTACAGGAGATATGGGTATTTTCACAACACGACGCTTGAACCCTTTCTCAAGCAAACGTCTCCCAACAGTTCCAGATAACAAAACTGATTGAATTGTGTTGTAATATTTTGTTGCTAAATTTCATTGTGTCTGTTTCTTGTTGAATTCAACAACGACAAAACATCAGCTCCGCTGTCGATACTGTTTTACGTGGTTGCCCACTTCGCAGCCAATGCTCTTCTAACACATTTTGAAATTGTATTCTATGATAATTGTACACCTGTCAATTCTTCTTTTTTTTCCCGGAATAACTCTGTCATTTGACTGATTGATAATTATTTTCTGTATTTTATCAGGTATAATTCATGCTGCGCGCTGCCAACGCGGACGACCATAGACAAAACATTATAGAGAAAGGGAAATACTCAGTAACAAAGAGTGAAGAAGAATAAATAAAACCGTATACAATGTTGCAGTTACAGACATCATGACCTATCACGACCCTGAGGAGACAATACCCTGGTGGTATTTACCTTGATCACCGTATCTATCTATCTGTTTTATAAACGCGCTTTATGCTCAGGTAGTGATGTTTTCACACAACAACCGCACTAAGTGTATCGCGTACCGTTTCTGTATGTATTCCTACGCGCGGAAGAACACCGAAGTACTCAGCAAGAAATCCAAACAGCCTCTTGAACTGGAGACTATTAAACTGTATATGTAAGAGATCGACTGGATGCGGGGGCTGTTGTGCATCGCCTAGCTGGAGACGTTGTAGTCCCTGTTGTTGTTGAGATAAACAGTTACAGTCTGGAACTGTCAGTTTGATGTGAGACCAAATCTTGCTGTGTGACAGGAACGAGCGGATTAGTCCTCTGCTTGAGCTCCATGGTCCCTGACATGTAATTGCCTGAGTGTAGCCAGCCGACATAGGCTCCTTGTGGAAGAGCGCACACAGATTTGTCAGGATTGAGACGTTGCCAGTGTACGTAATGATGTCTGATGTCCTCCAACTACATTTACTGCCCAGCCTATTTTGGATCACTTTCCCTAAGCCAACAGGAGCCGTGTTACCATGTACGATCACTAAGTGTGATCATGGCCAGTGCCTACCTGTTTAGGGGTAAGATATAACTGCAGTTGAGTAAACAAATTCCATATGTTAATCTTCAGATTTGAAGCTACTCTAGACCCTTCATGTCTTGACATTATGACGAGAATCAACGATGCTTTACAAATAACCCACATTAACGCTGACAAGTCAATATGCAGTACTGGGTTCTTTGGAGGGTTCAGGAATATAAAGATATAATATTAATATTCATATTTGAGTCGGTATACTTCAGGCGGCTCTTTCGTATTTGAGTCGGTATACTTCAAGCGATTCTTTCGCATTTGAGTCGGTATACTTCAGGCGACTTTTTCGTATATGAATCTGCTGTATACTTCAGGCGACTCTTTCGTATTTGAGTCGGTATGCGTCAGGCGACTCTTTCACCAAACTATAGTTTGACATATAGACTTTTAAACATAACACCTTCCTTTAGCATCCCATTCAAAATGGAAGACTATCGGAACATGTAGATCCGCAGGGGAGAAGGCATATGTTAAGGATTAAGTGACACGTATCAACGCGGTCATGTTTCATTTTGATATTGAAAATATTATTATTATAGGATATTTATATAACGCACATATCCACGCAACTAGTGCATGCTCAAGGCGCTGGTATTTATTCCGTCGATCATTGGATGTCAATCTCAACGGCACATCGTATTATCAATCTCAACTCCCTGGGGAATATGCAACTCTTGCAGCCACTAGGCGAGTTATTTCGGCATTTCCATCCTTACAAGGTACCCATTCACAGCTGTGTGGACTGGGACACATAGTCACAGTACTTTATCTGAGTTTACTACACGTTGCTGTACCTGCAACTAGGTGTTTGCACGTATTCATGTGGCCACCATCTGGTCACATACCAACGGATTCGTGGGTTCTTTTAAGTGCACAGGGTTGTGTACTGAACACTAGGGGTTGTGACAACACTGAAAGAATCTGCACACAAAGCTGACTCCAAGGTTTTTACACCCAGTCACAGGTGGGCTCGATCCCTACACACCTCCAGCTCGCTGGATCACTAGCCTGGCACTTTTGACAGCTCGCCCACCACGCCCACCACGCCCGCAAAATATAATACACATTTGATTCCTGACAATGTGGATTGTGGACAGCTACGTGCAAACTGTCCTCGGCTGACGGGTACAGCCTCTCTTTAACACTGGCTGTATTATACCGAGAGTCGGCGACGTCGTGACGAGGTCGGCATCACAACAAGAAGCCAGCTGTGATCACCCCCACGTCTGTGTGGCTGGGGAAACTGATTTGATCAGGTTTGATCATCGGTATACAATCGGGATTGATGACCAGGTCATCCGGGGTTTATCCGCCGTGTACGTGGGCAGGGGTCGCAATGATTACCTGTCTCCAAGGGATGAGATTCTATCGACAAACGTGGAACAAACAACCAACATTTGTCAGCTATCTCAGATACAACAATTGGCTGATACTATCAGCATCGTCCTTCACCGTCGGATACGATGAATTTCAACCCGGGCAGGCTTGAGCATCACCCAAGTCAGCGCATCTAACACAGAACCCGCGAAGATTAGAATTGATCGTCGTCGTCGCTTGTCGTAAGAAGCGACTAACGGGATCGGGTGGTCAGGCTCACTGACATGGTTGACACATGTCATCGTATCTCAATTGTGTTGACTGATACTCATGCTGTTGATCACTGGATTGTGTGGACAAGACTCGTTTATTTACAGACCGCCGCCATATAGCTGGAATATTGCTGAGTGCGGCGTTAAACAACAAACAAACCAAAACTAAGATAAACAGAGACATACTTCTGGTAAGTCGGTGAACTGTAAAGATAATGATGACCTCGTGTACTAAGACTGCATAAGCATAGGGATTAAAAACAAAACGCAAAGTGGACGACGTGGAACACCGGGTGTCTACTCACTTCGGCAGCATGGAGTACAGTAGATCCTCCGCCTTCCGCTTCTCCTCCAGGTAGTCAGACGTCCTCTCCGCTACCAGGGCCTCCAAGTTGTTGGCGTACTGCTCCATCCGGGACAGCAGGTTGTCAAGGATGTTGCCCTTGTCTCCATCCCTGTAACCAATGGAAACAGTGTACATACGAACTGGCCAGATCAGTTTGACAGTCTTAATACTCCAAAGTCACTTACTCCGAATGTTGCAAATGTTTGGGGTTTTGCTCTTCAGATAGGACAATGTCAAGCGTTCCACTTGTTGATTGCGTGAAACTAAACACATATCAAGTTCGTGATTACAAAGCTATGTTCGTCATGTAGAGAGTGAAACGTTATTTAGTTTCTATCATGTAGCCACATTTAATTGTGGAAGGAAAGTAAGAATTTACGCAGATGGAAGGCGTTTTCCGTGTTGTGAGACCCTGGTGCTTTCAAACATAATCGACAAAACCCTTTCCACATCAAGAAGAAATCGATTGTACGGTTTAGTCTTTTTCATAGATAAGCGTTTGTGAATCACCATCAAAACTTTGATGACACCGGGTGTAACCCAAAACGTGGGCGTATCCTGTCCCCTATGGCACCAGTCATTAACACTATCCCGGCAACCTGAAGGCAACATCTTCCCGTCAGTAAGCATGATTCGCCAAATATTGCTCTGGAATTGCATCTTTGTTACAATGACGACATGTTATTAGCATCACAGTTTAAATTGTTGAATCTTAACGCACTCCACGGCGAATGCGTATCACCAGCACTCCACCTATGACACATTGTAATCATAATTGTAGCAGCAAGAACACAAATGCGAAACTCGCGCCACAGAATTTATTCATTCCACACATGTGACGAGGTTCAAAAACTACAATAAAAACAAACAAAAAGAACCTCAGTTATACAAACACAAACTCATATCAATACAGATATGAAAAAGCCTTTTTTACATAATTTTACTCATTTTAGGCCTTATACACTGTTACAGAACCATATTCGTTATTTCATCTAGGCTCAGTCATGAAAACAATGCAAATAACAGAAATAGACAGTTCACATGAAATTTCCTTCAAATTACACATTTCCTACCAAAAACATAATAAACAACACCAAAAATAGCAGATATTCATTACATTACACTTTCTAAAACATTATGGTAGGATACAGCAAAATTGTTACTTACACCTTGTGTTCCCACTTGGACCAGGTGCATGACCAATATGGAGAGTCAGTGACTTCAGCCAGGTAACAAATTTGAAACAGCCACCAGGTGGTGATGATATGCAAATTAGGTCAGCTGACCCCATGTTTGTAAACAATGACATGTGCTTTGTTTTGATTACAATAAGGAGTAGAATCAATGTTTTGATTTACTCATCTAAAGAAGTGAATTAACTTATTGGAGATGTAATTGATTGTAGATGATGATTTTGAAACATAAATATGCTTATAGATGATTGTAATAAGCATTTTGTACAAAAGTGAAAAAAATATGGTTTTAGCCTTTACATACTCGGCCTCTTAAACATATATAACATGTTTAACACAAAAATAAAGGCTAAATACTACCTTAAAGCTGGAAATTCAAGCAGAAAACACACAAATTCACTGGTTGCCTGCAAGCAACAACACAAGCTTGTGGATAGGCTCATGCAACGAGACCCCGCGCCTCTTCACAGTTACAGTTCGACATAACCTTGCTGATCAGGCTCCGTTTCTACGATGCGTCCCATAGACCAGTAGGTTCGGGGTAAAGACTCATCTTTCAGCAGTACAATGTCTCCCTACTTCAAAGTTACGTTTCGGAGCATTCCACTTTTGACGTTTTTGTAAGGTAAGGAGATACTCATTTTTCCACCTTGTCCAGAAAAGGTTGGTCAAATGTTGAACACATCTCCAACGTTGACGCATATAGACATCATTCCTCTGAAATGTTCCAGGCGGAGGAATAAAGACTTGTGTTTTCACCATGAGGAGGTGATTTGGCGTTAGAGGCTGGAGATCAAGCGGATCATCAGACGACGTTGTCAAGGGTCGGGAATTTACAATACCTTCAACTTCAGTCAGCAGTGTTCTGTAGGACTCATCATCTATTCGCCTCTCCAAACTCTCGCTTGGTAGGGGATTAAGAACAGTACGCACGGAACGTATAAGTCGCTCCCACACGCCGCCCATGTGACTAGCTGTTGGTGGGTTAAACTTCCAGGAAATGTTGCTTTTCAGCAAGTACTCATGTAATCTAGACTGATCCATTTCTTGTACAGATTGTTCAAGTTCTTTGCTGCCCCGGTGAAGTTTGTACCATTATCACAATGGATTTCCTGTACAGGTCCTCTTCTTTGCGATGAAACCACGCCAAGGCCTGTATGAAAGAATCTGTGCTCAAGGAATTTGCTACTTCGATATGGATAGCTTCGACTGGTGAAACAAGTGAAGAGAGCCCCAGTAGCGCTTCACGCTTTTTCTTCCTTCTTTCACTGTATGTGGGCGAAGAAATCCACACCACAATATGCAAATGGAGGAGCTGGATTAACTCTTTTCTCTGGTAAGTCCGACATGAGCTGAGTACTTGTCTGCCTCTTATATCTTCGACATGTTGTACATTTGTTGATGACGCTGCGGACTGTGCTATTTGCCTTCGTTATCCAATAGCGCTGTCTCAAAGTAGACAGTACCTGTGAACGTCCAATATGTCCAGAATTCTCATGAATCTCTCTGGTGATCAAGATACTGATAGGACTGGTACAAGGGATCAGAATAGGATGCTTCATATCTTCAGATATGCGCGCTCGTGATAGACGACCTCCAACATGCAGTAGTCCGTCATAGTAGTTTATCTCTGACCTGTAATGTTCTGATTGTATGAATCTCACAATAGATGTTTCAGCATCTTTCAGTTCTGTAACAGTGAACTTCTGATCAGTTAGTAGGGATTTGATATCACGTTTCATATTTCTCTGATACAAGATTTTGGCTAATCGTTGGTAGACTGCAACAGCTCGTTTCAGGCGATACCAAGAGGAGTAGTAGTTTATCAGCTTCATCAAACCACCACAACTTGAACTTTGAGACTGTTTTACACTCACAATAGCGACACACTCCTCGGCCTCAGTGTGGTCTTTGTCATACAAAGTGTCAGCAGGCTGGGATGGCCATTCTGAATAAGGTAGTCTCATGAATCGTGGACCTTCAAACCATGTTGCTGACTTCACTAGGCCTTCACAACTGCTTCCTCTTGAAGCGATATCTGCTGGATTGCTGTTTGAATCCACGTAGAACCATTGCTGAGGAGTAGAAAAGTCTCGTATCAGTCTAACCCTGTTTGCTACGAAGACAGGAAATCTTCTGTGCTCACTCTTTGATGTAGTGAAGGACTGTGGTTGAGTCTGTGAAGTAGGTGATATTCTCATCGTCAATGTCCAGTTCACATAGCGGTTATCGTCCGATCTTAACCGCCACTGTAGCCGCCGCCAATTCGAGTCGGGGAATACTCTGGGTTTTCATAGGTGCTAAACGTGACTTGCCATGAGAAGTACTGTATGGATGTTGTTGCAGTTGTCAGAAAGCCTAATGTAGGCTGAACATCCATATCCGTTTGTGCTGGCATCGGAAAATACACAGAGCTGCTTTGAGACAATGTTGCCGAAATAATCAGGCTTCATGCAGCGATCAATTTTCAACGACCTGAAGAGATTGAAGGTTTGCAAGCCACTGTTTCCAGAGTTGCTGATTCTCTTCACTGACAATGTCGTCCCAGTCAAGTGATTTGTCTTTACACAAGTCCTGTAATATCTTCTTGGCTGGCAGGAGCACAGGTGATACTAGTCCAAGAGGATCGTACAGTGAAGACATTGTCGATAATATACCTCGCCTTGTCAAGGCTTTGTCTGGTAATACAACTGCATATTCAAATGTGTCCGATTCGGTATGCCACTGTAATCCAAGTGCTCGTTCTACAGGCAACTTGTCATAGTCCATATCTATTGCTTGAATATCTTTAGATCTGTCTTCAGGAGGGATAGACAAAACCACTGCTTTGCTGTTACTGACAAACTTTGCCAGTTTGAATCCGCCTTCCATGCTTGCTGACTGTAAAGTCTTTGATAAGTTTGATGGCGTTTTCCTCAGTACCCACAGACTTAAGACAATCGTCTACATAAAGTTTCTTCTCAGAGTTTCTGTCACACTTTCATCATATTTCTTTTCAACCTTGTCAGCGGTTGCCTTGAGTGCGAAGTTAGCGATAGATGGAGATGACAGACGCTTCCAAAGACCTGGACCGTCATGCAGTATTCCTCCAGTTCTGCGTCTAGATCTCCATTTGGCCACCAAACAAAGCGAAAGAAGTCCTGATGCTCAGCTGGCAACCTGACCTGGTGAAACATAGCATCTATATCACCCATGAAAGCTATGCTGTTTTCTCTGAAGCTAAGAAGAACGCCTAACAATGAATTCGTGAGGTCGGGACCCTGAAGCAGTACATCATTTAAACCCAGACCTTTACATTTCGCACTACAATCGAAGACCACCCTGATCTTTGTTGGTTTCTTCGGATGGTAAATGCCATGGTGAGGTAAGTACCATATACGTCCAGGTTGTTTGTTCAGTTCAGCAGGAGGGATCTTGCGTGCATATTCTTTCTGGAGAAGAGATTCTACAAACATTACATAATCTCTGTGATACTTGTCATCACGGAGCATCTTTTTCTTTTGACCCAAAGCTCTCTTGACAGCAAGCTCACGATTGTATGGCATAGTCTGATCCAACTTCTTAAAGGTAGTGGAACTTGGAAATGTCCATCAATGAAACAGTGTTGACCTTTAACAATTTCCATAAATCTTTCATCCTCCACTGAGAGTCCCAATTCACCAGGTCGTTTACCTTGACCATGTTCACTAAAGTCCTGTTCAAACATCTTGAGAACTGTTTTCAGACAAGCACTCATTAGCTGTTGTGACTGGACGCAGAAGAATTCTATTGCACACCACTGTATTGTCTTCTCTGTTGTGCTTCACCTGTATAGGGCCGTTGATTGTCCAACCATGTCGATAGCGAACAGCAAACAGATCTGACAACTTGTCTGACCTTACTTCAAGTGGCTGGTGTGCAGAAGAACAGTTAATGCCTATCAGGAGTCCAATGTCAATGTTTGGCTGGTATGGAGGCAATGTATCAGCTATACCTTGAGAATGCTTCCATTTTTGTAGAAGTTGACGCTGAGGGATATGACTGTGGTCTACAGGCATGACGTCTCGACAGAATGTCTTGGGAAGAAGAGAAAGATTGTCATCAGACAGGTCAGTGATGATGAGATCATGTATAACATCAGTATCAATCACTTCCGTTCCGTTCATGGTAGTAAGCTTCAGTGTGTGGACTTCGTATAGCTTTTAGCATCCAGTCTCTGCTTCAAGTCATTGGTGATAAAGCATCCTGTGCTTCCATTATCTAGAAAGGCATACGTCGTGATTACCTTTGTCTTGACCCTTCTGTTTTACTTTGACAAGAATGATAGAGCTGCAGAACTGTTTCTATGACACCTGTCCCAGTGACATTACAGGCTGTCTCCACTTGTCTCTTGATTACTGGATCCAGACAGTACTTTACTACTTGTCTTTGGAGAATCTTCAGGCTTGTAGTTGTAATCATGTAAGGCTGTGGGATGGCGCAATTCACAGACTGCACAAACACGATGTTTCAGACATCCCCTGAAGTATGGTTAGCACCATAGCAGCTGAAGCACCTGTTGTTGTCACGAAGGTAAGCTCTTCTCTCTGCTAGTGACTTCTGTTTAAAAGATTC